>NC_057797.1:84009693-84267839 GCF_018294505.1 Triticum aestivum
AGGGCAGCGGCCACGGCGAGGCGCGTGACCGCCATCGCGCGCGGGGGAGGGGGGAGGCGGGAACGGGGTGGGAGCGAGGTGGCTGCTTGTGCGTCGGTGGGTGGTGGGTGGTGTTGGCGGAGTGGACGGGCCGGGGAGGGAATCAAGCGGAGGGTGTGGAGCGCAGGGGAGCGGATGGATGGGTGGATTGGATAGGGGGGAGGCGAGGGAGTGGAGGCCGCGGGAGCCAGACGTGCCGCGGCTGCTGCGCTGCCGGAGGGAGGCTGGAACTGGAAGCGGGCGCTCTGGTTGTGGTTGGCCGTTTAACCTTGGTTCTGCCCCACACCTCGCCGCTGTCCTTTTCGGCGTTGAGCTTTCGCGAACCTGGCGCTGTTCCAGGCTTCCAGCCGGAATGTTGGAGCTGCCCTGCCAAGCATTTTATTCCTACTAGGGGTAGCTGCCAAGTGCCAAGCATTCAAGAGTTCAAGTTTGTCTTCTTAAATCAAACTTCTCTACACTTACAAAATGCATACACAGTCTCCTTATGGACGACTCACTAATTCTGATGAGAGCAGATGGGGCCAATGCTGACTGCCTACGGGATATTTTGGATGCTTATTGTGACAACTCGGGGCAGTTGGTAAGTGATGCAAAGTCCAGCATCTACTTTAGCCCGAATTTGCCAGTGGAAGAAAAAGTAATAATATGTCAGAAATTGCGTATATTCACGGAAGCGATGAATGATAGATACTTGGGTCTACCGGCAATGGTGGGGGCGGACATGAGTGAAGCTTTTGAGTACCTCATTGACCGGATCAACCAGTTGTTGAGCGGATGGAAGGAGAAGATGCTATCTACAGGAGGGAAAGATATGCTCATTAAGGCTGTTGCTCAAGCCATGCCAGTTTTCGCGATGTCGGTGTTTAATATCCGTGAAAAAAGTTTGCAAAGGGATGATGATGCCATATCAAGATACTGGTGGGGTGAGGACGATAATCATAAGAGGATACATTGGGCGGCATGGTGGAAACTTTGTATTCCGAAGAACAAAGGGGGAATGGGATTTAGGGATCTACATAGCTTCAATCTTGCTTTGCTTGCCAAGCAAGTATGGAGACTGTTGGGGAATCCGGATTCCTTGTGTGCGCAGGTCCTAAGATCAAAATATTACCCGAATGGGAAACTTCTGGAAGCAAAGATGAAGAGTCGATGTTCCTTCACATGGCAGAGTATATGTGCCGGTATTCATACTTTCAAAAGAGGGGCCATTTGGAGGATTGGAGATGGTTCACAAGTTAATATTTGGTCTGATCCATGGATGGCAGCGAGCGCGGATGGACGTGTAGTCACCCCGAGAGGAGCAAACCTGTTGTCGAAGGTTTCTGACCTGATCGACCCGGCGACAGGAGTGTGGGATCACGAGCTGATCATGGATACGTTCTGGCAGGTGGATGCGGAGAGAATTCTTGCTATTCCGCTGGCGCCGTCAGGAATGATGGATGATTTTGTGGCGTGGAGGTTCACAAAGAATAACATATTCACGGTTAGGTCGGCATATCACGCTGAGTGGGATCATCAGTTCGGACGCTGGTTCGAGCGAACGGAAGGCCAACCGTCACAGACATATCCAGTTTGGGGAAAATTGTGGGAATCTTCACTGCCGGGTAAAGTCAAGATACATGCATGGAAGGTGTTGCATGGGTTTTTGCCATGTTTTGGAGTCCTCGCGAATCGCCATATAGTTATGCCCACGAACTGTCCAATGTGTGCAGGAGGATGCGAAGCATGTCCTGTTTACTTGTCCAAGAGCGACCGAGATTTGGAGATGCTTAAAGTTGGATGGGTTTGTGGAGGAGGCATGCGAGGTGGATAGAGCTGGTTCATCGGTGCTGGACTACATTTTATGTGCACCGCAGAGAGGAAGTTTACTTTCGGATGTCAGTGCGCATACCCTAGTCCTTGTGGGAGTGTGGTACGTGTGGTGGGAAAGAAGGCAACTTCAAGCGCCAGCCTGATCGGCGCTGTCAATTTCTATTCTAGCTGCTAACTACACGAATGCCAGGAAGAAGGAGATGGGAGTACATAAGGGCAGATGGACCAAGCGAAGGGAGGGATTCGTGAAGCTCAACATTGATGCATCATTTTATGCACCAAATCTGAATGGAGCAGTCGGGGCAGTGTTCAGGGATGACAAAGGGGGGGGGGGTTTAGCAGCCTCCAACGACAAGCTGGAGCATGTCTCCGATGCAGCATCAGCAGAAGCATATGCATTGAGGCATAGCCTCCTACTAGCGCAACAAATGGGAGTAAACAAGCTGGTTGTGGAGGCGGATTGTGTGGAGGTGATCGATACAATGAACTCGGGTGGCTTCACGGCAACAGGAGCTGCGGCAATTTATGCAGATTGCAATGTCTTATCAGTAGGTTATACTTCGGTGTCTTTCATTCACTGCCCTAGAGAGGCAAACCGTGTCTCGCAAGAACTAGCTAGGCTGGTGGCTTTTAATCCACCTGGTTTGTGGGTTGAGGAACCACCGGCATCTATCGTAAGGTGGCTGGTGGATGATGTAACCGTTATTTGATCTAATAAAGAGGCCGAAGTTTCAAAAAAAAAAGCATACACAGTCTCCTTCGATTCATAGGACAAGAATATAATAGGAATGGAACAAGTGAGATGGCATGCACCCGGTCCGTTTCTTATTAATCCACGTGTAAAATTTGTTTGAAGTCAAACTACACGAAATTTGACCGATTTTATATTAAAAAAATATCAGCAACTACATTACTAAAGTTATATAGTAGTATGAAAAATTAATTTCATGATGCATCTAATGATATTTATTTCCTTTTCTGAATGTTGATTTTTTTATAAATTCGGTCAAGTTTATAAAGTTTGACCTCGCAAAAGATTTATATGCAGATTAAACAAACGGAGGGAGTAACTTAAATCCTATCTATATCTTCTTCTCCATTACTCCACACGTTCCATAATATAGTGCATACAGATTTTCTGAAAAGTCAAATTTCATAAACTGTGACCAAGTTTAGAGAGAAAACTATTTATATCTACAATATCAAATATATATAAATTATAAAACTATGTATTATGATGAATCTAGTGATATATGTTTGGCATTCTGGATGTAAATATTTTCCTCCACAAACTTGGACAAAGTTGGTGAGGTTTGACTATTTAAAAAATCTATATGCACTAAATTACGGAACGAAGGGAGTAGTAAAGAACGTCCATTTTGAAAACCTGTGTGTTTCTTCGATTTTTTGGTCCGTCCATCCGCAAGTGGTAAAAAATAGTTTCATTTTATATAGATGAAAAAAAGCTTCGTATGTCGTCGCTCTGCTGGGCCTCCATCTGACACGAGCTCCTTGGACTCAGATGCAAAAGGATAAAATTACTTTACCAATTAATAATCCCGTATCACTCTTTTACAAAAAATTCCACCAATTTATATATGCCTAAGAGTAAGACTACCCACAGTGAGAGTAACATAGGTAGTAGCATCACACATATCTAGATAAAATAGATGATGTGGCAAGCAATAAATAAATAAAAAGAGGCATGTGGTAACATAGCTAGTTACTACTAGTATAAGTAACATCACACATATCAAGGCAATATGAGTCTATAACCTAATAAATGAAGTGTTGCATGTTATCACACGTATGTTACTCCCCACTGTAAAGGTAGTAACATAAAGTAGTAACTTGGACATGTTACTACTCGATCTTACTACCCATTGTGGCTAGTCTAACGAGAATTAACAAAGCTGAGCCACCAACAAACAGAGGATGCGGTGTGGGTTCCGTTTATTTGAGGGAAACGAAGAAATTAAATTCGTCTATGTGGCTAGGGAAAATGAAGAATTTAAATTTACCGCTAGCTAACAAGTCTGTGCCAATAAGAGATTTCATGAGAATCTATGGTGGTCGGGGCCATTTCAACCGAGCAAAACACAATGGTTGCCACGCGGCTTCCTTGCGTTTAATAAATCCTTTCAGAGTCCAAATAGAAAGACAAATTTATCTTTAAAATTATTTCTTTTGAAGTCTTAATCCATTTTTTTAGAGAGAAGCAAGTCTAGATCTTGGTGTGCGCCTACCTGTCGGCTGCCAAATTTGTCTTTAGAATTAACTCTTCTGAACTCTAAGGGTTGGACTATTAATTCAACTTTTGTTTTTACGAGAAAAGTAAGTCTACATCTCCGCCTACCCGCCGTCGTAGGGTGTATAACGCGCTGATGAATGTTTTGATGGACACGCCAATTTTCTTTCTCATTGCAACACACAAGCATATATGCTAGTGATAGAGAAAAGAAAAGAGATGCCATTTGGTTTCTCATTGGATTTTTTTCATTAAGTCTAAGCTAATGTTTCTTTTCCTCTGAAATATGAAGGATAAGAGTCAATCATGTATGAGAATATAATTATCGAAGAAGACTTTCGTCCCGCTTTATATATAAAGCAAACCACCAGAGCCACAAGGTCCTACTAATGTTCACACCGCACACACACGCAATAGTAGGACACAACATAGTACGAGAGGGTTCCGCTCAGAGCACAACTCAACAAGTCCTGAATGAGAATATAATTCTATACATGCAAATCAAAGAGCTCTAAAACAATTTTTCATACATAAATGATATACTGTAGAATTCCTACAAATTCTTGTAAACCAAAGAAGGCATAAAATATGATAATATTTACATTATTAAATATATATAATATGAACATACATTTACGATGAATCTTATAATTAACGGAGGTTGCAGATACATTTCTATGTAAGCTTGATCAAATTTAATGACAGTTGACTTAGGAAAAAGCTGGATTCCATGTCGTTGTACCAAAGTTTATTTGATTGCCCTGGATTTTGTCAAGCGGTTTGAGTGGATGAAAAAAATCTTGTGAAATATAGTGTACATGAGTTCTTAAGAAAAATACTACAAAATTTAAGCTACAAATTAAAATAACCCATGTATGAAAAATACTAAGACCTATAATCCTCCAAAATTCATATGAAAATCTTTGAATCAAAGAGACCTGTTGCTTTTTCACGAGAAATGCTGGACAGGTACACCAATGAAATCAAATCTGAAATTTATAATTTATTAGATATTTAAACATAAGGATACGGAGCACAACTGAAATTCTAGACATGGTACTGCCGGTTAGCTAGTGTTTTAGAAACATATGTAATACTGTAGTACTGTGGTTAGACTATGTCTCAAGGAAAACGCCCCAAAGATTAACGCATTAGGCATTGAAAGCAATTATTTAATCCTCCAAGCTGGAGATACTAATATTCCTTGAAACCAAATGAAATACTGATATTATCTCTTGCTTTTCTCTAAGCACAGATCATGCAGTCTATATATTTAGTACTCCATCCGTCCAGAAATACTTGTCGAAGAAATGGATAGTGATTATTGTAAGCTCTATGAGAGCATCGGTTTTTATTACTGTATATATGTATACATATAGGCATACACTTTGAAGTCTATGGACATATAGTTGTGGTTATCTTAAGCTTTATTTTTTCACTAATATTCTTGTTTTGAAACTTATACCTAGATTATTATTATTATTACCGCTATAGGTATACCTATGCTTGCCCCACATACAAGCACATAGAGCATATAACAATTGTTTTTTTTTACTCGCGGGCGGGTGCCCCTGGTGGCTATAGCCGTGCGCTTGCAACAATTGTTTTTATTTTTCTGAACCAAGAACAATCGTTCTACAATGAAGACAACAATTGTTATCTAAGCTAAGTGGATATACGTACCGAGTACTGCCAGCCTGAACCAAATACAGAGGGCAAGCACGTATTTAGGTTGAGCTTCAACATCAAACAAACACCCACTGCCACTCTAAGCCTCTACCAGCCATCATGTTCCACAGCATCTGATACGCGTCGTCGATCGATAGCCGGGCACGCAGAATCGCACGCAGAACTCGTGCTCCTTAATTAGCTTCTTTTAGCTTGAAACAAGTGATCCTCGTGATGGCCAGTGACCACATTGCCCACAATCTATCCATCAAGTGGGTGGGACAACAGGAACCTTTTGAAAGCTAGTACCAGCTTTCCACATTGCCTGTTCGGGCTCCAAAACATCGGCGGTGGCGATCGCAAACATCTCGATCGTAACACTCCAATTCCAATTTCAATGCGCTAATCGACTAGCGACACGAGGAGTCGGGGAATTTGACCAGGAGGAGCAACATTCTGCTGAAGGGGATTTGATGTTGCATGTTATTCCACACGCAGTCAAAGATGCAACAATGCAGGCTGCATGCAGCAAAATGCCCGGTCGGATGCATGCTGTCACGAACGAATAACAATGCATGGCCTCATCGCAAGACATATTCTACGCAGTCAGCAGCAGCCGGCTGAGGAAGAAGAAGACCTCGCATATCGCTGTCAGTTGGCGACTTTACTGGTCACAATATAGCAGCGGGATAGTGGTGTCACGGAGAATAGCAGCGGAAGATCTTTCTTAAGGGAAATGGAAGATGTTTCCATGAGGATGTCTCCACTTACTGACCCTAGCATTTGCCACACACACACAAAAAAACGAATTTTGAAGCCATAGTGGCCAGTTTACCTATTTATGTGTTAAGTAAGCTGGAGGGGTCTGTCTACGAATTAGTCAATCAAATGAGAAAATATTATTTCTTGTTCATACGGAGCTAAGAAAATCTTCACTGCCTTCTATTCCCTTCATCTGGGTGCACAAGGCGTGCACGTATTTCTAGGTCGCAAATTTAACTAACCAAATGTTTATTACATGTGGCAAAAAATATACGTTTAGAAACTTCATCCATAGATGAATCTACTCATATGATTTTGATGCCATATAACACATCTTTTGTTAGTCAAATCGACCGTCTAGAAGCACGCGCATGCCCTATACATACGGACGAAGGTAGTAGTATTGTTTTGGTCTAATACAAAATGATTTAGAACTTGTTCTCATAGTTCAAAAAGTGGGGATTTGCACACATATCAATGTTGGATTGATGGCTCTGAGACATATGTCGAGAAATAGACAATTCTCAAGCACAAAGAATTAGCAAAACCGAAGACGGCAAGAGTTGCATGTTTAATACGAGGAAAAACGAGCAAAAATCATGATCACAACTCATCTAAAGATATGATACCACCCTAACATGCCAACAACGCAATGCTGAGAACATACATCTGCCGGGGCACCAACAAACATGATCATCTCATCACTCGTCGTCTCTCAAGATTCATAGATTTCATTCTCACAAAAGAAGAAAACCATACGCACCGAACACTGCCATAGACACACAACAACCATGTTGCTCCCAACCAAATAGTGAGTCGACGAGAGGACAAGGAGAATACTGATTTTCAGGGACGGGCCTCGTAGGAGATATTACCAAGAGCTTGCCACTGACAAAGCCCATTGCAATAATTGGAGAACACCACCCACCAAACCACTCATTGCAATTCATTGCCACTGCCATATGTGTCCTGTGACATCGGAGCTTCGTTTCGCCCCCAATGAGTGGGGTGCCCAGAGAGAACCAAATGAAGTCGAATAATCGGCGTAGAAGGTTGTAATGCAACCTAGCCCCACTAACATCAGTTTCTCTGCCACCCGAGTTGCAATGCCAATGGATCTAGGAAACTAATCTGTCCTCCATATGGTCAAGCCACCAGCCATCGGTTACATCGGCTCCAAGACAATTTCCCACGAAGGGGATGGTGCATGAAGCACCACCATCGTCCCATCAAAGAACATTTCGACCAATGATTTCTGTTAGCTTGGGCCTTGAGGAAAGAAAGGAAAACAACATCACAACGGTGTCTCCCAAGGAATTTAAGGGCGCCCGGGAACCTTGTTGTTAAATGTTTCGACCTAAGTCTCATAACACGACTGTTTTTGCTTTACCGAAATCTACCTTGGGATCCCCAACCCATCGACTTGTAGCCCACCGGTGTCCTACAAGCTGCATCCGCCAAACTACATCTCGTGACATGAGTCTTCGAGAAGTTTTGCCATGAGTCCAAAAATAAATTCAATGCACACCATGAGAACAAATAAGGAAAAATGTATTGGTAGATTGTATGTACCAAGTTCAAATTCGGTGTGGACAATTCGCAGTTCTATATCTTTGGACGAAAATTTGATTTCAATTTTTTGTGGCATGATAGAGGTATATTGTGCACGTGTCATCACTTTGATCTCTATGCCGGCCAACATTACGCTCATGGTTGTTCTAATCTAACTCACAAAAATACAAAATAATTTTGCTCAAACTGAAGATCAGAACAACCAACCGCACATATCTCATTACCAAGGTGTGGCATAATGTCACATTCCTTATTGATAAGTAGCAACGCATCCTTGCAAAGGCACTTTACTTAAGAGTCTACAAGTACAAACACAGGTACTTTATTCCAACTCGTCTAGCTAAGTACCGTGTGATGCGGCTATCATGTGTGTACGTATTAGTAAGCACGCAGACATAAGTACCGGCAAAGCTCGAGCTTAACTTACTGCCTTCGAGCTGGGCCATGGCTGATCAACCAGCTAGATAGATCAGACATAAACCTTCCAGTACATTTATTCCAACTTCTCTAGATATCTTTATCACAGTATCAGGTACCGGTGAGCTCAAGCATTGCCGTCGGCTGGGCTGAGGATCATTGCTGGTCGATCAGTTTGACACATCAGGTGAACCTCCTCCCACCGGTGCCCGTGGGACGCTGGCAGTTGAAGTACACAGCAGCGACGGGCTTGCCGAGGTTGAAGCGGCGCGCGAAGCTGCGCGAGTTGAAGCTCTGGCGTGCCTGCGGCGCGAACACCGTCCCCCGCCCCAGCTGCTGGTACAGAACCAGCACCATGCGGTGGATGCCCATGGTAGGGCTTGGGCTCTCGTATGGCACGATCTCTTTTCCTGCCAGTTCATCAAAGAGTAAGGGAATTCAGATAGGTTAAGCGTGCGCTTTCCCGGGAAAATGGAATAAATAGCATGTGCTTTTGTGGTTTTTACTGCATTTGTGTCCTTTCTTGGTATCATTAATTTGTACTATTTTGCAGTAAGGTGGGATATGTGGAAAATAGCAACTATAAAGCGGTTCAAGGGCGTGCATGCATGTATTATTTTGTTCACTGATTGAAGCTACTATTGAAGTACATGCCAGATTTTCTCTTCCTACCCTAATTAACACGGGCGAGTTGGTAGTTGGTTACTTATAATCACAGAAAATGGACGTCAAGTACGTAAGGTCTATCATAAAATGTTGTATTATTTGAGCATTAAAATGGCAGTTGCTATATGGCAACATTATGTGTTTTGCCATGTAGAAAAACCAATGTATGCTAATTTGGCAAAGTCGCATGGTACTAAATATACATATGTGTAAAACAATATTGACGAGTAATTAAGTACTGAAAAAATGAACAACATGACAAAGACCTCTCAAATTATTTGCAGAGAATATATTTTTCAGAAGCATTTCGCAAGTACCTTATGCAACCATTGCAACATTGCACTAGTTGATGTGAAATGTCTAACCGTGTTTGATAAATATTTTGCAATAATTAAGAAACCATTTCCTTGCATCATACTTTTTTTTACAAATATGATCACAAAGCAATACAATTCATACATCCTAAAGATGAAATCATTAAATTTATGTGTTAATAATAAACATATGAACTCACTTTTAGTTAATCCACATACTTATTTTGATTTAACATCGTCTTATACACACTATACAGATCTACTGCTTTGTTAACTAAGGTGTATCGCATATTAAGATATTAAGTGAAAAACATATATCAAAATATACAATATCTCAGTTTAATCACTAAGTATAAGCTTAGGCGTGACTATGGAACATCACCTGAGATACTAGCTAGTACCTAACATGAACCGTTTGGCAAGAAGTTTGAATGAAAACCTGAGTATTAGGAAAACTAATTTTGATGTACTCACCAAAGCTATCGTTTGTTGATGATGGGACATCAGTCACCATCCTGCACATACCCAAAGTAAAATAAAATTAGAGCAGTCCATCAACATATAGTTGTGGCCCAACAAAAACGTGCATGCGGTAAAATATGACAAAACATGTAAGAGTAATGGCTTACCAGTGCAGGTACTCCCTCAGGGTTGGGTTGCTGGGATTAGGCGCATCAGGATCCACCATAACCTGTTTGATTTACAATTACACAAGCACATGGTCAACATGTTAGGGGATAAAAATTACACAAGCACATGGTCAACATGGGCTACCAACAAACAAGTTCAAGCAACATGCAACAGCGAGCTTGTTTGGTGAAGCCATTAGTCTCCCAAGCTCTCTCAAGTTCACACCATGGCCATACACGTATGGCCTACCATCAATGGAGTACTCTTACGGGTTCAAAGTGGTAGGCTTACTAGAGTATAGGCCACACGGAAATCATCACCGCCTATCTCAACGCTGGGTTTCAGAGAGACTGCTGGTGAGCGAAACTCCATGCCATTGAACACAGGCCTCCCATCATACATCACAGTTAGAGGCACCGAGCTAACAAATGGGTCTAGAACATCTCCAACTATCTGTGCCCTTGTCAAGGAGTCATTCGCCATAATATTTTGGAGTCTCAGAGCAAGTGTATACACTATCAAACTACAAAAGCTTGAGAAATTACATGGGTTTGGGGACTATTTATAGTCTTTGAGAGAGCTCTAAGATGACAGACATACACATGCACGTGTGATTCGCGTTCTAATAATTAGAATATCACTATGTCGATCTACTTTCCACAAGGTGCCCTTCTAGTTGTTAGCATTTTAGACATTATTCCTTCGTCTTGCTAATGTTCTCAGCGCCATCTCTCCTTCTCGCGATAAGAGCATATGTAACAAATGTTTGGGAATCGCATATATCCTTTCCATATCAGTTATATGGAATTATATATCTTTTGTTCTTCTATGCATCAAATTCCACAAGGAAGATCTGTACTTCTGACTTTACATGGTATCATTGGCAATTGGCGATATATTACTTGGCTAGCTCGGTGTCAGGCCCCAGTGCTTGATATAGTACTTCTACGCAAGTTACGATCTGTTTGGTTCTTTACAGCGAACAATCAGTTATATATATATATATATATATATATATATATATATATATATATATATATATATATATATTATTGAGTGCTGTTATACTCATTAAATTTAACTCTGACAGGGAGTAGACATGTACAAGTGGACAAAACATATGTGGTGTTTAGGCCTTTCAATTTGTTGCTTTTTATCTATGCATGTTTAATATTGCTTTCGGTAAAAATATTGCTTTTATCTATGCCTTTTCTCTAAAAATATTGCTTTCGGTAGTAGTGTTTGTCAGTATATCATTTTCTTCTTAACTGTATACTCACGCATGCACCCATAAATCCACATTTGTAAAAAAAATAGTTCATTAATTTGATGGATCTAACATACAGCTATGAAGAGTGATAATGCTTAACATGTACAAATAGAGAATCACTACTGTTGAGAACATATTCCAGCACGAGGTTTGTGCCCATGAGCTCATGCACCTTTGGATGTGGCATGTGCAGCTGATGCTTCGATGCCTTCTTCGAACAGCTCTTCAGTTTGTCCCACAAAACTAAAAAATATGGCAACATTAACTGATATAGACGGCAACCCGGAGGAAGGAAGTATTCCATTCTCTAAGAAAGCAACGAATGGCTATGGTACATGAAAACTCCTGCATATGGAAAAAAATGTGACCACCTGAGTCATTTAAAAATCGCCGGCATAATTCAACATGTTTGTTTTCTACCGGTCCGATACATATGGCAATAAACTTACGCAAACTTCTGCATCCATACAAATTATAACATCAAATGCATTCTTCTTCTTCTTTTTGGCAGGGACAATGAAATGTATTCGTGGTTTTCAATCATGAAAACATAATTTTATTTCAAATGGAAAACAATATTTGCATTTCTTAGAGAAATCTAATACAAGATCATTCTTAAAGGCTTCTGCGCAAATTAAGTTCTAATACAACATTACTTTTTTCGTGAAAATGCCAAAAGCCATATGTTAAGTAGCACATGCCCTTGGAAAATACCCTTACAAAAAATTAAAAATACGTCTAAATCATTGGGGCGTAAAAATAATTTGTTCCTCCTGCATCCACCGACCGAGCACCATCAGCAAAACTCGTTGCCACCTCCGGGCCTAGCAAACATGTCAGGAGCTTGTAAAAGCAATGGCCGAGAAGTTGTTGATGTAGATCAGAAGACGCCACCGGCCGGCCATGATCAACGTAGCAAATCACTGCCCTGGAGAAGAAAACATCAAAGAGGGCATGTAGAACGCCCCAGATCCGGCCAGACGGAGTCGTGGAACAAAAATCTCACACGCGCCCTGACGAGGCCGAGGCTGGCCAACCTTTATCAGTCGGAACTGGACCCGGAGAACTAAAACGCACAACCATGTTGTCCGCTCTGCAGGACGGCGCCGCCGAGACTTCATCGAACACTTCCGCCACCACCGCCGGAAGGGCCAAATTTGTGAAGACCTATATGTCTGTACAATCTCATCACTGGATCCGATGGCACACGGCATGTCAGGACCAAAGAAGAAGCCGAAGGAACCATTTTTGAACACTGCAAAACCACCATCGCTGGAAAGGGCGAATCGCTGGAAAAGCGGAGACCTACCTAATGCCCCAAGGTGGAGGAAACTACGAATCCATCGGTTGATCGAGCCTCCTCGCGCACCCTCACCAGCAAAGCCGACGGAGAAGGAGGAGGCTGGCAATCTACCGATGGAGGGGTATGATGGCGTGGAGGAACCCTGGATGTCTTTGGGTCTGGGGGTTGCGTCCTCAACATTGACCTAATACTACAACATTAGTACTACTTTCTCTATCCAGAAATACTTGTCGGAAAAATAGATGTATCTAGACATATTGTAGTTCTCGATAAATCCATTTCTATCCATTTTCGCGACAAGTAATTTTGGATACCAGTACACTACTCATGATTGCAGAATTGCATTTATGCTTTTGCATTTATGACGGAAGTTAGTTTTCTGAGGCCAATGATTGAAATCGACGGGACCTCATCCGAAAGAACCTTCTCTCCATGATCGGCTCTTTTCGCTCACCTTTCTTGCCTTGTTTGGACCCTATACCTTATCTGCCAACGTGTTCTCAGTTACGATAGGGACGGTTCTAGGTAGATCGATCGTTGGCTCGTTGCACCTTGCAAACCTTAGCTCTTGATTCATCTATTAATTAAAAACTTAGTTGTGTGCAATTGCATCGCATAATCAAAGACTGGGAGAACTTTTTTAAATTGTTTATTATAGATGAAGACTAAGAGACCATAACAAAGCTACAAACTGCCACTGATCACTGCCCTAGCTCGCACGTATTCCGGCGTTTTGACCAGAATCGGCTGCTCCCGTGGCTGCTGCCACTCCTATTCTCCCAGCAAACGGCCATGCTAACCTTTTAATTGCACTCTACTTTCTTTTTTGCGGTTGTTATATAGAACATGGTGGCTTTGCGTGCAATTTTTTGTCCAGCTATGCAGATCGCCGTCGTGCCTGATTGAATCATGCCAGGCTAAACACTCTAGATATGAACTTTCACATGGCCGAAATCATTAACCTTGAACATGGGAGCTGATGGCTTCAGGGCGGATTGTACAAACAATCAAAATTTCTAGCCATCTACACCAAGACAATTGTAGTCCTAGAGCTCTACTCGGTCTCCATGCATCCCCTCCCCCCTCCTTTGTCTTCGACATCTCACAGCAATGGATACACCACCTTGATTGGTTCCAGCTGGACAACAAAATTCCATGTTTTTCTTACTCTTAAAATATTCATGTTGAGTTGCATTATCCACCTTTTTCGTTGCGTTATCCGCCTTTTTCGTCGTATTGCCTCTCATCTCCATGATAACTCTCCTTGGGGTAGAAGTACTATATATCACTGGATGATTTGTTGTGCCGGTGGTGTAGAGGCCAAAAGCAATTCAGAAGTTAGGCAGACTGTATGAAACACTTCTTATGAATTGCTTGTAAAGTACAATCTTGGTTTATGACACGACAACCCACAACATGAACTTATAATTGCCAATTACCAGACTAGGACCAAAAAACTCACAAACAGAGGTTACAACTCTTCGATCATGACAAGTGTTGGGTCGTGCTGACTATACACCTAAACACCACCTTAGCGTCGAACGTTCTCTGGGTTCCCATATTCGTTTTTTGGGCTCCCATATCCGTCTTCTAGGGTTTCATATTCGAGCTAGGAGGAATGCGTCAGAGCCGAGGTCAGGAAAAAGGTTGCTGGAACTTTATGTTGGCCAGAAGTTATTTCTTTTCCCCAGGAAGAAGAAATTTGCTACTTTGGCTCATCAGTTGGTAATTCTGTCTATGAAGTTCAGTGCCTTTTCCTGATTCACATCTTCTTCGGCTTTTGCTACGGTCTGTTCGTCGAAGATAATGACCCTCAAACTATTGTCAGTCCGGACCTTGAAGGTGAGGAAGTACCTGGTCTGCAACTTGTGAGCTATGGTGAAGCTAGCCCACCCTTGATCAATGGAAAGTCTCCCATTAAAATCCCGGTGCTTGACCTTCCCGCTGCAGCCCGTGTCTGTCCTTGGAACGATTTCATGTGGGACGGTCCTCATGTCCTCACGGAAGGAGTTGAAGATCGAAAGCAAATCGAACTTAGGTGCTATAAGCACCTTGCAGAAATGGCTTGGACCTATGTCTACATTGAAGTGGCCAACATTCGCTAGCCTCTCCCCCGGTGCTTATCGGAGCTGTTGGCTTCTCCTGAAAGCTTCCTTGCTTGTGGTATACTACGGAGACCTATGTAAATGTGTGGTGGCCATCTTCAAAACCACCCCCGAGTGATTCGAGGCTCATTCATTGGGGGTGAATCGAGGAGAATATAGTGAGCCACTTAGTGGTCTTCCGGAGCCTTGGTTCCAGCACCGCTCCAACAGAGATTAGCACTTCCATGAAGAAGTGTGAACTTCAGGATAAAATCCGCGTCCCCGACTCACTTGTGGTTATTCCTTACTTGCACTTTATTTTGCTTTTGTATGCTAGTGGGCTCGCTAATTAGATTGTTGCCTACCTTATATTGCTTTGAGCTTGCTTGTTATATAGGTTGTGTTCATCTAGTTGGATTATCTAGTGAACCTACTTTATCCGCAAAATCCTAAAATTCGTGGTTAATCTTAAAAATTGTCGTCTCCTATTCACCCCTCCTCTAGTTGACTGTAACAAGCCTTTCAACCTCCTAATCAGGACTCATAGCGTTGTCACCCAAAGCGAGCGCTCAGGTGCACTCCGCATGGGCCGGCCCAATAACACAAGCAACACATCTCGCTCGATCGCCCCCCACCGTTCGTTTGCTCGGTTGATTGTTGATCAGGCGACCATCGACCATTGACTTCCTCTAAAAATTTTCATTAAATTGAGAAAGATCACAAGTTTGGAAAATGAAAATAGAAAAAACTCATGAATTTGAAAAAATGTTCGCGGGTTAGAAAAAGTTCGCAATATATAAAAACACATTTTAAAAATAAATCACAAATTTGAATAATCGTGAGTTTCAAAAAGGTCCACAAATTTGAAAAAAAAGTTCACAAATTTCAAAAAAGAGAAGTTCATGGTTTTGAAAAATCATGAATTTTAAAAAGTTCTAGAATTTATAAAATGTTCACAAAATTGAAAATATAAAAAATAAAATAAAAATAAACAATAAATAGAAATGAAGAAAACAAAGGAACCAGAGAAACCCCGCCCGAGAAACAGGGGAACCGGGAGCTTCAGGCGCCCGAACTCCTCCCTGGCGTTCAATACAACTCTCAGTTGGGCTGGCCCACGAAACGCACCGACCAGTGAACTAGGGGCGGACCCCCACGCAGTTCCTTTCACGTCCTAGCTTGCTAACCACTGGAGCTACCTGCCCCTGCCTTGAGTGATTGGTACCAGCGTGAAATACATAATAACACTATTGCAGCCATATTTGTTGCACATAACCATGTGTTGCATTACCTTTTTTTGAAATATTTGGAAAAAATCATGATTAGAAAAAGCTCATGCATTTTGTAAAAAGTTCATCATTTTTAAATAAAAATTTGCAAACTTAAAAAAGTTCATCAATTTCCAAAAAGAGCCCATCTAATTTGAAAAGATGTTCGTGCTTTTTTAAAAAACCATTGAATTTGAGAAAAGTTCATCGAAATTGAAAAAAAGTTCATGGATTTACAAAAAAGTATACTTTTTTTAAAAAAAGTTCATCAAGTTGAAAAAAGTTCATTGAATTTGAAAAAAAGTTCATCGAATTTTGAAAAAAGTTTATTGAATTTGACAAAAAGTTCATCCAAATTTAAAAAGGTTTAGTGAATTGGAAAAAAGTTCATCGATCTGAAGAAAAAGTTCATGCATTATTAAAAAAAATCATCGAACCAAGAAGAAGAAGAAGAAAAAGGAAAACGTAAATTAAAAAGGAAAAAGGAAAAAAAGAAAAAAAAAGAAAGATGAAATAAGAAAATATTTAAAAGGATGTTAGTCATCAGGTTGGCTTCAGGCGCCCGTTTGCAAAATGCACATTAACGGGCGCCTAAAGTGCCAAATAGGAAATGACGATTTCAAGTGCTTTTATTCGGTCCACTTAGGTAGTAAAAATATGAGTATCTAATTGGTATCCACAAAGTGTTATCCTTGTCGTATCATGGAATTTAGTTCTGAAAAGTAACTGAATATATAATATAATCCCTGGATGGGATATGAAGAGAAATGGGGGAAATAAAAAAATAAACACAATATTTTTGGGATCCTTGTCATATCATGGTATTTAATTCTGAAAAGTAATTTTTTACAAGAAAATCAAAGGGAATATCTGATATTTATCAAGGAATACAAATACAATAGTCCGTATGCGGTGAGATCAAATAATAAGAAAGAGGAGAAAAATATTTCAGTCTAATTATCTTTTTTTGAGACAATTTCAGTCTAATTATCTGCCCTATGCGCAACGGAGTCTTTCCGGCGAACCCTTCTCCCCTGTGTGTAACGGAGTCTTCAATGGGCCAAAAAAAACCAGTTCTCTGTGACGCCACTAAACCTTAGAAACTGGTATTTTGGACCTCATTTTAACAACACAAAAAAAGCCATGATGTATAAAATAAAATGTAGTCGTGTTAAAAGATGATCATGTACTATATATTCCTATGAAATGGTGTTCTATATCATGGAAAGAAAAATTACATAATTTGACGTGCTAAATTTCTTTAAAAAATTATATAAACTACCACGTCACTAGGATTTCGTATATAGCACATATCTAGGAACACACACACACACACAAAATATATGTATAGCAAAAACTGCTAGTTGCAAAAATAAAAATCAATAGTATCATACATGGAAAATTTGAAACAAATGTATAAACAATATAAAGGAAAATTGTCATGGTTGAGGGTGATTGAAAGTTGAAAAGTTTTGAAAACAAAAAGGAATTTGCCATGATAAAAAATATTGGAAATGCCATGACATTAAAACTAAAAATGCCATGATACAAACTAAAATTGCCGTGCTCTATATTTTTCCTTTGCTGACAAAAAAAATCAAAAAAAAAGAACATTGCCATGATACAAAAATGTAAAATTGCCATGCCATTAAAAATAAATCACTGAGCTATAGATACAAAATTTGTCATGCTCTTAATAAAAAAAGCCATTGTCTTAATGATAAAATTTCCATACTCTTAATAATAAAAATACCATGTTGAAGATAGAGATCCCAATAACAAACTTTGAAAAGAAATGCTCTTTAAAGAACATATTTTTTCTTAAAAAAACTTAATGATTTCAAAAAAGGTTTCCCACCATGGTAATATATTGATGAAAACCACCATGATCTGATCAATAAAATTGCCATGTTGCTCATAATAAAAAATGTAACAAATTCTCATCAGAATATATGAAACACTATTAGAACATTACAAAAATGCCATGAGACAAAAAGGATAGAATTAAAAAATCGCCATGATTTTTACAGGGCAACTTTTAAGATTATTTGCCATGACAAAAAATGAACATGTGCTGAAAAAACTAAAAAAATGTCATACTACCTAAATTGAAATTGCCATGGTATAAAAACGATAAAAATGTCATACTACCTAAATTGAAATTTCCATGGTATAAAAACGATAAAAATGCCATGGTCTAAAACAATGCCATGTTGCATAACATGTACAATTGCTGTGGTACAAGATAGCATGTCACAAATTTGAATGGTGCACAAAAAATGTCGTGCTACAAAATAGACTGCCAATGCCTATATCTAATAAAATTGACATGGTCTGAATAGTAAAAGTACCATGGTCTAATGAATAAAACTGCCACGATCTAGACAAAACTTCCATGCCACCAAAAAACTAACATGGTGAACTGAACATTTTTTCCGTGGTGTAAATAATGAAATTGCCATGACAAAAAGAATTCCATGCCACCCATGACACCCATTACAATCAATTGTTGTGAAGTTGTTTAAACCGTCCCGCCAAAACACGGAGGGCCATCGCAGGACATGATAGCTCCACTTCACACAATTTTCAAACAATGCACATATCACACAGTTTAGTTACACAAGACAAAGTGAAATATCAAAAGGATGGGTATGAGATTAGATGAGACTGGCAAACACCGGCACACCACCACCACTGGTGTCATGCGAGCACAAAACGAGAGGGAGCCAGGGCTCCGCCTCCTCCTCTTCCAAGAAAGAAAGTTAGGGTTCGTGCCTCTCGCCGGCGCTGGTGCAGGTTCGCCTCGTCTCCGGTGGCCCTAGGGCCATGAAGGCGCGGTGGATCCTGGCAAGGGCCGGCGGGGGGCTCCGTTTTTAGTCGTTGTTTTCAATCTTGTTAGGGTTTGTGTCCTACTCAGGAAGGCGAGACGGCGGCGGCTCCCTGAAGATGGAATAAAGGTCTCCCCGCCTAGCCCCCGTTCCGGCGGTGCGTCTAGTATCGTTGGTGGGCGTGTGGAGGTGTGTCTCCGGCAGATCTATCTTTGATGGATTTGCTCGCATCTCGTCATTGTTCGTCTACGTTCGTGTGTCTTCGGTTTGGACCCTTTCGATCTACATTATTTTTCATCGGCGGCGGTTGCTGTTCTGGGGTGCTGGTCCCGTGGGGCCTTAGCACGACGACTTCCCGACTGTCTACTACAACAAGTTGTGCCCGGCTCCGGCGATGGAGGGGTGATGACGGCGGCGCGCCTTCGACTCGCTTCGGTGCTTGTAATCGTTGCTAGGTGGTCTACGAATCTTGATGTATTTTTTATTTGTGGTGTTTGTTGTATTGCCATGATTTGAAAGTTTTTCTTAAAAAAAACACAGGACAGCAAGTTTTTTTTTTTGAGGGGACACAGGACAGCAAGCAGCTCAGCAAACGCAGCAGGTCATCAGAACTTCCTAGACTCAAAGCGGCAAAGCCGCCAGCGTGCCAGCCTCGATTGTGTGGACCGGGCTAAGGAAACGGCCCGCAAGCCCACCACGCGCCCAAAGCCCGGGACGGCGGCACCTTGAAATACCTCGCGTTGGCGCCCAACGCAACCGCCGCAACCAACAGCTTTCCTCGCCGGAGTCCCCAACAAACCAAGAACCCCTCCTCTCCCCACCGCGCAGTAGCCCACCCGCCGCCTCTGCTCTCCGGCGCCGGTGACCCATGAACCAGTTCCACGACGGGCACCACGTGCGGCTGCGGAGCCGCGCGCACCGCACCCGCACCTACCTCCACGCCGCCGCCGACGGGGAGAGCGTCACCCTCAGCCAGGTCCGGGCCTCCATGAACGCGGCGTGGACGGTGCACATCTACCACCGCGCCGACGGAGACGAAGACGACGACGGCCCGTACCTGCTCCTCCACAGCGCCGCCTACGGCCGCTACCTCGGCGCCACGGACGTGCCGGCGCGGCGAGGCCACCGCGGCTTCCGCGCGGAGCTGCGCGACTACGACCAGCCGGAGGTGGGGGCCATCATGTGGCGGGCCGTCGGGCCGGGCTTCGCGGACGACGTCGTCCTGCTCCACCACGCGGGCGGCCGCTTCCTCCGCGCCAACGGCAGGTACCTCCCCTGGAACGCCGGCGTCAGCCTCGACGGCGACGTCAACTCCATGATGCACTGGGTCGTCGAGCCCATCCCCGCTAGAGAGGCTGGCATGCCTGCCATTCCTGGCCCGCTTCCGGTGAGTTCGATCGATCGCCATGACCCGCTTCTCTGCTGAATTGCTTTCGGCGATTGCGAACTGTGCTAGTTTCAGGCTTTCAGCTGCACTTCTCTTCTTGCCAAATTTTTGGGAGCAGTTCTTGATTTCCCGAACATAACCATGGTTGATGGTCCAACTGCAGACCCGCCCAGGAATGATATTCCTCTCCAACATATTCATGAACCGGGGGCCGGGACGGCAGATCGGGGGCGTCGAGCCCATCCCGGCAGAGTCGGGCATTCATGGCCGTCCTCCGGTGAGTTCGATCGCCATGACCCGCTTCTTGATTCTCCTACGATTGAGCGAATTGGCTTATTCGGCGTCGTTCATTTGAACTGCAGTTCTGTTCTTGCCAAATTTTCGAGCAGTTCTTGATCTCCCGAACATAACCATGGTTCTCTGCGATTCAACTGCAGACTCTCCCAAGATTCCTCTCCCACATGTTCACGGAGCCGGGACGGCGGATCCGGTACACTCCGACGCTCGGCGGGGACTACCCCGAGGACAGCGCCGGCTGGCGCGAGTTCTGGTTCAGGGGGAGGTCCGTGTTCCGTCTGAGGAACCAGGTGGTGATGCGCACCAGCATCAACCTGTACTACCAGAACATCGCCATGTGCGTCCGAGCGGGCCGCTACGGGAGGCTGACCCCGCTCGTCGTCGACCTGCCCCATGGCGGCTACGGCGAGACCCTCGAGATTGTCATCCTCGAGGACGAGATTCGTGGTGAGACCCTCTCTCCATCCCCCAACTTCCTAAGTATCTACTCACGGTGGCAACAAGTGAATTTGTTATGCATGATCAATGATTTTGTGGGGTTTATTTTGGTGGGGTGCTAATCTGCTTGTGCTTGAAACAGTTAGCTGAAACTTCAGTCTTAGAACAGTTTACTGAAAGTGTTGTCGTCTGAAAATAATACGTAATAAACTGAAACTATTGTAGTCTGAAACTGTTAGGTCTTGGGAATTGTCTGCAGCTGTTGTAATCTGTTATTGGGAAAATTACTCACTGTAGAATTTAAAACTCCAAATCAGTTGATTCATCTCTTTTCAGCCTTAACAGAGAAGATGGTGAGATATCCGTTTGATTTAGTCCATTTTACTCGTGTTGAATAATATGTGAACAAAATTCAGGTTCCAAAAAATATTAAATTAAACCTTATTTCTGCACATGAGCTCCAAATTTGGTCTGAGATTTAAATTATTCATCTGCTTTCCTGCTGATCTTCTTTGTATAGAATTGTAGTGTACTAGTGTTGTTCTTGAATCTGTTATCAGCAATGCACACATGTTGGTGTTGATATATTTTGCTGCATGAACATGATGTTTGTGGTCTTACTTTAGTGGAGTGCTAATCTGATCGTGCTTGGAAAAATGATATTATGATTCATTTTGTTAGGACTTGAGAGCTGTCTGGAACTGTTGTGATCTTATAGATAAGTAAGAGTAGTTGGATGTAAATAGTAGGCGGCATGTGGATTTATCAGTATGTACACATGGTAAAAAATGGACTGAAGCTAGTTGAACATTTCTGTCCTTGATTCAGAAGATTCAGTTTGTCCAGTTCGTAACATTTGCCGCTAGTAGAAATTATGCAAGTTATAGGCCAAATCAAGTTCAGTCATCTTATTCACCTTTGCAGAGAAGATACTAATTTTCTTATCAGTTAATGAAAGTCAGGTAGTGTCTTTCAATACTACATAAAGCTTAGTTCCTTGCACATTATATTGCTTCAGGTTTTGCCTTCTTGATCATGTTATTGATTATTGGCGTGCCACCTAACTGGCTCATAATTTCTGCTATTTCAGCCTACGATGATCTGCGACACCCAGATATCTACGCGGAGTAGAGGAAGATCAGAGCCGGTGTCCTGACAGTTCACAAGTTTCTCCACCTCGGATACGATGGCAGCAGAACTGGACGCCTACTTTTGCCTATAGATAGATATAGATTCAGAAACTCAGCAGCTCTCGTGTTCGCGGTTCTATGATTCAGAACTACTGAAAGCGTTGGGTCCAATGGCTGAACAATATTGTAGTGATGCTGAATGTAGTAGCTCTTCTGACATTCATCCCTGCGATGTGAATGCCACGGCTTCGTAGACAATGCATTTCACTGTAGGGTTCTCGCAATGAGTCGATGATCGTGCAATTTTTTGGATCATGCATTTTGTGTAACTGAAAAATGCAGTGGTTTATGCAATGAACTTCATTCCTTTTAGACTATGCATTTCGCGTATAGCTGGAGAATGCAGTGGGTTCTTCCTCTGCGCTGTTGATCATGTTTTGAGTTGTGCTGTTTTGTGTGTCTTTAGAGTCCTTAACTGCTGGCCTGTACATACCAGGAAGAACTGTGGCCATGAGTAAAGCGAAAAGGTCTAATGATAGAATCCTATGAAGCTTTACATTTTGTAACATGTTAAAAGGAGGGAGTATCATCTATCTATGTTATCTCTCATGTGTGCAGATAGTTTCCAAACATATATGCAGCGGCGGATCCAGTGGGGGTACCGTGGGTGCCCTGGCACCCCCTCTAAAAATATGAAACCTTTTTTATCTAGTAGTACTAGTTAGTCTAATCCTCTGTGTATTGTAGAGTAAGAAAGATACTCTGACAAATTTTATGGTTATACATGTCATTTCTATTGTGCGTGATAAGGTTGGCACCCCCTTTGGTTAAGCTCTGGGTCCATCACTGCATATACGAGGTGGAGCATCACAAACAGCATTCATATTGCTTTAATACTCAAAGTGGATTAATTTTGAAGTAATCATCCGCCAAGTTGCACATTAGAGCAACTCTAGTCGAACCCTCAAAAGGCCTTAACTCCTCAAAAGATTCCCTTTTAAGGAGTTAAACGGGACCTAGCCGAACCCTTAAAACATTTAACTCCTCAAAAATTTGAGAAGAAGTGCCTCTCTCCCTCCTCAAATTTGAGCAGCCGAAGGGAGTTCCCTGCAAAACATTCCTTTGCTCAGCTCCTCTCTGTCTCGGCCCTCGTCCACGCTGGCGTCACCCTCCACCGACGTCCTCCTCTCTGGTGATGCCTAGAGCTCCACGTCACGAGGAACGTCCTGAAGGGGAACGTAGTAATTTCAAAATTTCCTACGCACACGCAAGATCATGGTGATGCATAGCAACGAGAGGGGAGAGTGTTGTCTACGTACCCTCATAGACCGGAAGCGGAAGCGTTATGACAACACGGTTGATGTAGTCGTACGTCTTCACGGCCCGACCGATCAAGCACCGAAACTACGGCACCTCCGAGTTCTAGCACACGTTCAGCTTGATGACGATCCCCGGACTCCGATTCAGCAAAGTGTCGGGGAAGAGTTCCGTCAGCACGACGGCGTGGTGACGATCTTGATGTTTTACCGTCGCAGGGCTTCGCCTAAGCACCGGTACAATATTATCGAGGATTATGGTGGAGGGGGGCACCGCACACGGCTAAAAGAACGATCACGAAGATCAACTTGTGTCTCTAGAGGTCCCCCCTGTCCCCGTATATAAAGGAGCAAGGGGAAGGAGGCCGGCCCTAGGAGGGGCGCGCCAGGGAGTAGGATTCCTACTCCTAGTTGAAGTAGGTTTCCTCCTTTCCTAGTCCAACTAGGAGAAGGGGGGAAAGAGGGGAAGAGGGGAAGGAAGGGAGAGAGGGGCCGCGCCCCAAACCCCTTGTCCAATTCGGACTGGGCTTGGGAGGGGCGCCCGCCACCTCCTGGTCCTTTCCACTAAGGCCCATTAAGGCCCATTGCTTCTTTCTCGTATTCCCGTAACTCCCTGGTACCTCCGAAAATACCCGAATCACTCGGAACCTTTCCGATGTCCGAATATAGTCGTCCAATATATCGATCTTTACGTCTCGACCATTTCGAGACTCCTCGTCATGTCCCCGATCTCATCCGGGACTCCGAACTCCTTCGGTACATCAAAATTCATAAACTCATAATATAACTGTCATCGAAATCTTAAGCGTGCGGACCCTACGGGTTCGAGAACAATGTAGACATGACCGAGACACGTCTCCGGTCAATAACCAATAGCGGAGCCTAGATGCTCATATTGGCTCCCACATATTCTACGAAGATCTTTATCGGTCAGACCACATAACAACATACGTTGTTCCCTTTGTCATCGGTATGTTACTTGCCCGAGATTCGATCGTCGGTATCTCAATACCTAGTTCAATCTCGTTATCGGCAAGTCTCTTTACTCGTTTCGTAATACATCATCTCGCAGCTAACTCATTAGTTGCAATGCTTGCAAGGCTTATGTGATGTGCATTACCAGAGGGCCCAGAGATACCTCTTCGACAATCAGAGTGACAAATCCTAATCTCGAAATACGCCAACCCAACATGTACCTTTGGAGACACCTGTAGAGCTCCTTTATAATCACCCAGTTACATTGTGACGTTTGGTAGCACACAAAGTGTTCCTCCGGTAAACGGGAGTTGCATAATCTCATAGTCATAGGAACATGTATAAGTTATGAAGAAAGCAATAGCAACATACTAAACGATCGAGTGCTAAGCTAACGGAATGGATCAAGTCAATCACATCATTCTCCTAATGATGTGATCCCGTTAATCAAATAACAACTCTTTGTCTATGGTTAGGAAACATAACCATCTTTGATTAACGAGCTAGTCAAGTAGAGGCATACTAGTGACACTCTGTTTGTCTATGTATTCACACATGTATTATGTTTCCGGTTAATACAATTTTAGCATGAATAATAAACATTTATCATGAAATAAGGAAATAAATAATAACTTTATTATTGCGTCTAGGGCATATTTCCTTCACGTCCATCCCCACCCTCTCCACCAACCGACAGCTCATCCTCTCCTTCGGCTCCGGTGGCTTCCTCTTGGCTGCTAGTGGTGGTTGTCCCGTGTGGTTGTGGCCATGGCCCGATGCGGATTCGACGACCCGGAGGCCGGTGGCGGTTCTAGTCGTCTGGTCGACGGGCGTGGCTTTGCTACTGTGGGTGCGAGGGTGCCTGTTGGGCCCCTGGTCCGGATCTGGAGGGGCCATATCTGGAGCCTCCGGCGATGGTCAGGCAGGTGGGGGCGGTTGCTGGGTTGCCGGAGAGGGGCTCCCCACTCTTGTGGTGTGCTCCTCACTTGCTAGGTTTTGTTGTTGGGCTTGTGAGGTTTTCTTGAGGTGGCGTGCTCAACGCTTCCCTCGACATCCATGATGTCGCATGTCGATGCCTACGGAGGAGGGGACACCAATGAAAGTTGCGCAAGGCCTTGGCTGCTGTGGAAAACGATGATGTCCATGGACGTTGTTCTCCTCCTAGAGGTGTTGCTTCTGTGCACTTCTTCTCTAGGTCTTCCTACAACCTTGCCTTCATTGGGGTCACCCTTCCTTGGTACCCTCTGTGGTGCCCTTGTGAGTGCAGCAATGCGAAGGTTCACTTTAGGGTCCTCGTGATGCCCTGGGTTTACCTTCTGTCTGAAGCTGAAAACTTGTTTAACAGACTCGTTGACATATTCCAGGAGGCATCTACTTCATTTCATGTATAGGGAGTAGTTTGTGCAGCAGTATCGGGCACACAACAACTTATATGTAGGAATAATGCAATTTTAGTATCTTTTCGTGTTGTTTTAATCAATTCGTAGATGTTCTTTCTGTCTGGAACCAAAAAATTATTTAAATAAACTTGTTGACATCTTCAATGAGGCTTTTCCTTCGTTTCATGCTCCAGGATTGGTCTATGCAACACTATTCGCCTCCTACAACAATTTATATGTAGGAATCATGTGTTCTTGAAATCTTTTAGACGCCATGTCTTCTGGTTGGGAAGGCCATCCTGGAACCAGGGAGTTGCTAGGATTGTTGCCATGCCACAAGGGGCGCTGGAGGTTCTATCCACTTGCCAAGGTCTATTAATGTGACCGATAGTTGCCTACGGGCTATGGTGGTCTCCAGGGTTGGATGTTGGGACATGAGGGAAAGCCTTGCATGGCCTTGCTCATATGACCGCGACGACTACGTTCGTGGATGCCGTTCTTCTTTTTGGAGACGTCGTTTTATCCGCCTCTCCTCAAACTGCTGCTTTTTTGTACCGCCTGACCCGTCGCTGGACCGCAATAGCCGGTGAACGTTCGCTGGAAAGGATGACATTTGCGAAACGTTTTTGCTAAGGGTTTCTTCGTATGACGTTTTCTTTAGAATAGCATGACAATTTCTTCAGAGAAAGGCATTTTTCTTCACGTTTGATCTCATGTCGCAACTAAAACTGATAGAAAAATGCGTTCACTTGCCTTTCCCCTTTCAAGAAACGTTCGCCAGTTAGTAATTCTGGTTTTTGTCTAGTCTTTTTTGTGCGGGGAGAGAGCCTTCTTCTATATTAATATAGAGTATTTTCATACATTCTCCAATTTTTATTGGCGGTGTGCATCTACTTTTGCCTATGATACTTGTTGCAAACATTAGTCTAGCACCATCGCAAAATAACAATAATAAAATCATTAGTCTAGCTAGCTCGATGATGTCAGAAAAGAACTTGATTGCCTCAGGGAACATAAAAGTAGCAATAAGTCGTAGAGTGAGGCGTTTTAGCTCTCGGCCTCCATGGAAACTTCAAAATTCAAACTTTCCAATTTCAATAAATCTGAAAAAAAATGTACAACTAAACAAGGATGTTATGCGCATGTGTGTAAACTTGAAACGCGATTTGTATAAAAAGACAAACTCATGGCCTGGAAGGATGAATAGTAGCAATGTATCAAAAAGCTCCAGATTTGTCTTTTTACACAACCCCCATTTCAACGTATTTGGTCCTAAACACTTGTGCATTATACCTCCATGTATATCTATATTTGTTTTCAGAATTTTTTGAAATGTAAAAAATGTGAATTTTAATGAATTTTGATTTTTTTCGAAAAACAACCTCATTGGAGCTCGATCTCCAAAAGGAATTTTCGAAAGTCGTAGTGTCGTACTATTACCAGTCACAGCGGGGAGTAACTTAGAATAGTAACATGCACATGTTACTAGTCTATGTTACTACCTTACTAGTCTATGTTACTACCTCCACAGTGGGTAGTAACATATGTGTTGTGTCATGCATCACTCCATTTATTAGGTTGTAAACTCATCTTTTCTTGATATGTGTGATATTACAGTAACTAGCTATGTTACCACATGCCTCTCTTTCTTCATTAATTACATGTCACATTATCTATTTTGCCTAGATAAGTGTGATGTTACCACCTATATTACTTCCATTGTGGGTAGTCTTACAAGTTGCGTGCGATTGCATTCACACTTGTAAAAAACTAAAGACTGCACACTGTTACTAATCACTGCCTAGCCCGCCCGCCCGCCCGTATTCCGGCACTTTGACCAGATTCGACCGTTCCGGGCTGCTGCCGCTCCCGAATCTCGGCCGCCCACGTGCTCCCCGGCACCCAGGAAACGGCCATGCCGACGGCCCCTGAGGGCGGCCGCGCCGCCGCGCCGCGCGTGGAGCTAGAGCTCCCGCTCGGCGCGGTGCCGTTCGACTTGGAGGCGGCCATGTGCAGCCACGGGCTGTTCATGGGGTCTCCTGCCTTGCCATGGGGTCACCTCGGGCTCGATAGAGCTGCACTCTCACGGGGGAGGGGCTGGGGTGGATTGGACATACCAGCGCGTGAAGACGATTTGACAGCCGACGACGAGCTTGAGAGACTCGTCATCGTCAAACATCCAGGCAACATCATAGTTGTGAGCCGCGAGCTGCTCTTCCACGCCATCTCCCACGCATAGTTGAGCATCGCCTCTAAACGTCGCCGTCGCCGTGCCCATCGACGAGAGCTTCATCCATCCGAACGAAGAGCCCAAGAGGAGCAGATCGAGGGTAAGAAGAAGGCGCGACTGGATCTTGGGGTCTCCTCTTCGTCTTTGCTTGGACCCTGCAACCGCGGCGAGGAGCTCCACGACTTAGGAGCGACGGCCAACGAGGAGAGGTGAGGAGGCCGACGGCACGAGGAAGAGGAGGGGCTCGGAGCACGCACAGAGGCAGAGGAAGAACGGCATGGCGGCGCGAGGAGAATCGAGGGAGAGGAGAGGAGAGGAGGCGGCGGCATCAAGAGAAAAGGTGGGCGTGCGGAGACCAGGTCATGCCCAATCCCTCCTCTGGTTCTTTTTCCCTCGCTAGCACATTATTTTTTTACGATTCTTTTTTTACTCTGACTGACAGTGATGAGGTGGATGCAGCGAGGGGGCGCCCTTTGCGCGACCGTTAATGGGTCTAATTAATTGACCAGATTCGACCTTTCCGGGGGCTTCTGCCGCTCCTGAATCTCCGCCGCCCGCGTGCTCCCCGGCACCCAGGAAACGGCCATGCCGACGACCCTAGAGGGCGGCCCCGCCGCCGCGCCACCGCTGCCCCGCGCGCGCGTGGAGCTGGAGCTGGAGCTCCCGCTCGGCGCGGCGCCGTTCGACCTGGAAGCGGCCGTGTGCAGCCACGGGCTGTTCATGATGGCGCCCAACCGCTGGGACCCGGCCTCCCGCGCGCTCCTCCGCCCGCTCCGCCTCGCCTCCGACCGCTCCAGGTCCCTGCTCGCCCGCGTCTCCCGCCACCCCGCGCGCCCCTCCCGCTCCCTCCTCGTCTCCCTCTTCGGCGCCGACGCCCTCTCCCCGCTCGACCAGGACTGCATCCTCGTAAGCAGGGCTTTCGCCGGACCCGGAGAAGAAAAGAAGCTCGCGTTGGCTGATGGATTCTTGGTTTTCCGTTGGCAGGAGCAAGTGCGGCGGATGCTGCGGCTGTCGGAGGAGGACGGCAGGGTGGTGGCGGAGTTCCAGGCGATGCACGCCGCCGCGAGGGAGGCGGGGTTCGGCCGCATCTTCCGCTCGCCCACGCTGTTCGAGGACATGGTCAAGTGCATCCTCCTCTGCAATTGCCAGTACGTCCCAGTCTTGATTTCCCTCTGCTTTCCTCTGTATGTGTTACTGAGCATCAGAATTCAGAAGTGCGCAGTTTTCCAGTATCTTTAACTGCATTTGCAAAATACGTATCTTATATTGCCATGTTATTGCCCAGCAGATGGACAAGAACATTGGCAATGGCTACTGCGCTGTGCGAGCTTCAGTTGGAGTTGAGACATTCATCTGGTACTGAAGTTCTTGAGTTAAGGACACCTCCAATCAGGGAGCTTAAAAGGAAGCGCGGCAAGAATCGGAATGTCCGTGTCAAGCTAGAAACAAAGTTTACCGAGTTGGAGTGCTTGGAGGATCCAAGAGTAGAAACCGCGGAGGATGCAAGAGTGGCAACTGGTACTAGCGATGTCATAACACATTTGGAAACGGATGAAAAATCGGCTAGCTTGCCCCAAGTTGCGCCTGAAACAGGCAGTGCATGTCAGTCATTTGATTCTTCAGAGCTCAGCTTGGAAGGTTGCATTGGAGATTTCCCTACTCCGGAAGAATTGGCGTATCTGGATGAAGACTTCTTAGCGAAATGCTGTAACCTTGGATATCGAGCGGAGCGGATTGTGTTGCTTGCACGCAGCATTGTGGAAGGAAAGGTATGCCTACAAAATCTTGAAGAAATGCAGAAAATGTCTTTACCAGCTACAGAAGAGCTATCTACTATCCCGTCTACCTATGAAAGACTGAATAACGAGTTAACCACTATCTCCGGATTCGGCCCTTTCACTCGTGCCAATGTGCTCATGTGCATGGGATTTTTCCACATGATCCCAGCTGATACCGAGACAATTAGGCATTTAAAGCAGGTATTTTCCCCTCTACATCCTTGATTTAGTGTTCATGGGGTTTCACTGTTTCAGTATGTCATTTATGTATGGAATTTCTTGCAGTGTCATAAAATTGCAAGCACCATCAAATCTGTTCATATGGAATTGGATAAAATCTACGGCGAGTATGCTCCATTTCAGTTCTTAGCATACTGGTATGTTTTTTTTTTCTGACACTGGCATTTAGTTTATCATCCTTTTGACATGCTGACACTGTTCCTTGATGTTTTGATTTGATACAGGTTCGAGCTATGGGGCTTCTATGACAAGCAATTTGGGAAGATCGCTGAGATGGATCCGTCCACATATAGGCTATTTACTGCAAGCGCTTTAAAGAAGCAACATCGGTTAGTTAGGAAATAGAGCCTTTCTTTCGTTTGTGAAAGGGGCCCTGCCAAAATCAACTTACAACATAGAGGAATTTTGAGATTGTTGTAGTTGCTGCCTGTTCTAGTAAGCAGAAAGTCCGTAGCCTATTTTCCCCTTCATGAATGCATCTCATACTTTAGGGGAACAGAGTCCTGCAAGTTTTTAGTTTGTAGCATTCCAGACTGAACTAATGTGTTATCAGGTACTTCAATTAATTTAGTGGTCAACTTTAAACATCTTGCATGAAGATTAAAGAGCGCAATTTGTTGAAATGATTGATGAGATAACATTTGAGCAAAAAACCCGTAAAAGGTCTATCATTAACAACAGATTGATGAAAGCAAGAAAAGAAACAGATATGAACCCTTGTAAGGTAATCTGTAATACTTTATTGCCATCAGGAAGTATCATATTGGCATACATTGTGAGGCACAGCACATTTCTCGATCCGGTGATTTCTGATATTCTACATGGTTTTTGTTCTGAACATTACTCAAGGAATAAGCTCTGCTATTGATTATGGAAGAACTTGTGCATTAAGATTTAGAAGGCACAAAAAAAATTGATCTACATTCCTGCGGTGAACATCATTACAACTTTACAAGGCTTCGGAACTTCCAATCCTTCTTTGGAACAGAATGGATCCAATCAGTACAGCAAGTCCGGTTATTGCAATTGTGAGGAGCAGTTGCTTGTGTTTCAAACCAAAAGCGGGGCGTGCTTGCTTGTGACGACCACCCTCTTCTTTTTCCAGCATGGATCTGTCACAAGAATTTGAATTGTATCAGAAGGCAGGCTCAAATAGAATTAGCTGTGACGATAGAAATACACTTCTATTGTCACAGCTAATAGATTTAAACGATAGGCTGAGGCACTGTATTAGAGGATTTTTATCTAAAAACTGCAACTGAAGATGCTAAGCAGCACTGTTCTAACTGAGATATATAGCCGGCTTATCTTTGTCTAAAAATTGCAACTGAAAATGCTAAGCAGCATTGTTCTAACTGAAACTTACACTGAATCATGTCTACATAAACAAGTCACGTGCATCAATATAAGGTTCCATGTTTTTACCTTGAAGATTCTGCAGCGGCATTTGTTTTTGAATGGAGTAGGAGCTCGTGTCCAATCCATTCTCGAAGTCTGATGTCCTTGTTGCAAGGTTGACAATATTTTGTTCGATTTCCACATACATCCTGTAGAGCAAAACTCATATAGTTAGACAGAGATGGACTATATATGTGTGGCTTATAATGTTTTAAGGAAAAGAATGTTGTCCAGTTTTTTGAGTAATAACGTATGAATACATTCACACCTGATGCTCAAAAATGTCAGCTGCAGGTAGTTCAAACTTGCAATACTGGCACGCAAGCATCCTTTGTGGGCACTGTAAGCGTTTATGAAGATCCCACAGCTCATGCTCCACAGTTTGTTCGCAGAGTGGGCAATTCACCTATATCCGCAAATAAGAATCTGATTAGCGGTGTTAGGATTAGTAATACCGGAAGTACATAAATCCAGTAAGATGTATATCTGTTGCCATCTTCTTAATCTATCCAGTGGTTATATGAATGCATGTTTTCCACACAAAGCATAAGACACTGACATGATGATCAAATCACCGAGTCTTTTCCTGGCACGCAGGTTATTTGGCTACCGTAGTGCTGCAGCTAGATTATGTCAGAACGATCTTAGCTGTAATGTGGGTTTATGTGATGAATTTATGCAAGATATTGGGTTGAGCAGCATCACAGGCTATGCGAAGAATAACCGCTAGGAGAATGAAAATGTGTGCATACATCAAAATCAAATGAATACATTCTGGATACGGTTATAATTTGGAGAAGTACCGGAGCATGGTTATCATCATAGTGCTTATCCATGTGCTTCCTTGGGACCATATCTCCACAATGCTCACACTTCAAGTGAAGGTTGCGAGCGCAGTGTGCAGAATGCAGCGCGATGTTGGGAGACGGAACCTCTCGGTTACTGAAGAAAATTCGCAGACAAGTACGGTCAGTAATCGGCAAGCACAAGACATGCCCCCAAGCACTACCTATATTAGCAGTGCATGCGATGAATTGCCATCGCAGAGGGGGAAAAGGCTACTAATAACTGATGAACTACTGTAGTAAGTAAAAATATTGCCGGGTGGAAAGAGGAAAGCAATAGTACTACTATTATTTGGCAGCTCGTAGCCAGCAGCAGATAGTGAGAAACAGACGACCGACGGCGCCGCGAGAGGCCGGAAGGTTACCAGTGCGCGCAGGTGGAGGTGGCGACGGCGGGATCGGCGGCGGCCATGGCTTGCGAGTCCTGAGGGATCACCGCTGCAACCCCGCGCCGAGATCCGAGTCGCCGGCCGAATTGGAACCTCGCCGAATCAGGGGGTCTTCTGGGGATGGAGGCGAGAAGAGCAGAGGGGCTGGAGGAGGAGATATCGAGGGGGCTCGTGGTGAGGTGAGGCGGAGTGACCGTGTCGGAGCCGGGGGCTGTGGGGATTCGACTTCAGCGCGGCGATGGGAGCGGTAGTTTCACCGGCGTACCGGTCGTCCTGGCCCACCTGTCTGTCCTGATAGACGCTCGATTCCATGGACTAGGGCGCCACCGGACGATGCTTCGGTGCTTTAAGGCACCTATCTTTGTATCTATGACATGTGAGTCCAACAGGTGACTGACCCACATGTCAGTGACCCAACCGGTGAGACATCAATTTTATTTTCTGAGAAGTACCACTCCCAATCACGCACACATAAGTGAATCATGACAAACATGCATTCAAGATCACTAACATGTAATAATGCTTGAAGATTAATAAAGCCACCATACACAGTTCATTATCCATGGAAAGCTATTAAAACATAAACAATTTCTCACATAATAGACTGTGAGTAGGAGTATATATGACATCAATCAATAAACAAGTTATAAAGGCAATACGAACATAAATTAAGGGTGCATAATTGTGGAAAAAATGAAACATAATGTATAAGACATGAATACCCAATCATATTATGAAACGTATCGAAGTTCAAACTTAAGTGAGAGGTATCATCTATTCCATGCCGAAAATACATTAAAAAGGTACATTGGAAAGAGAATACAAGAACCAAGCAAGATTTTTTTCTATTTCTCCAACCCAATAAATCCACTTGTGCAACACTGTCCCATCTCCATTGAGATGCCTTCGCCAAGATTATGTTATCTGCTCCGTCTTTATCCAGAGTCATTACTGAAAAGGTATATAAGTTATTCGGTGATCATCACACAATATCAAAGATAAATGGTACTTTCATGGAGAAACAGTTAAAAGAAAAGTCACTTCGATAGCAGTCTCGGAGTACTGTATACATAGTTGGTACAGGGTAAGAAAATAGAACATAACAAAATCTAATGTTCCTGGACACCTCATGAGCACACATACACCAAGTACTACATACAAAATTTAGTACTACATACAAAATTTGAAGTATCTTATTTTTTCATAGGTACACAACCTTTAGTATATCTCAACCAGAACAAGAAAAGAACGATCTATGAAAATGTCTTACCAACAAGATGAGCATAGTTAGGTCTATATCCATTACTTATTTCCGAAACCTGCTTCAACATGTACGAACATCATCTCATCAGTCAATATCCATTTCAGTATTCTCATAACTGAGAATAGTTGCAACAATGTAACTTCTCTTATTTATTCATCTGTCTGTAGCCATTAGTATATGATTCTTGCAACCCCCTAAGAAAGGAACAAAAGTGCAGTGATACAGGCATGCCAATGAACATCACAATAAAGAGCATATGATATATGAAGCACCATTTTACAATAGCCATGAAGGAAACCAACAATGGTCGGCATCGAGTAGTCACCCAGGAGCTTGCTGGCTAGCATCATCGATGGTAGCCACCCTGAGTTCTATCCTCATAACTACCTTGTTTGAGGCATTACTCTTTTCTAATGGCGTTGACACCAAACAACAACCAACAAAGAGGTGACATGTAAACAATTGGAAGAAAATGAACGCAATAATAAGAAGTTTTGGCAAGATAGAAGTCCAGATTTATGTTGTTTGGATAGATAGACATATGTAATAGTGTTCCATTTTCTCTTTTGGCTCTCTCAAAAAGCTTGTGCATTCATATACCGCGAAGCCTAATTGGATTAATATCCGAAACGAGCACAAAATAATCCTATTTAACATTGTTTTAACCATCAATTAAAACATGAGCCATTGTTTTAACCATACCTATTTTATATTCTTCTACTGTTAAAATGCAGACCATCTAGGAACAATGTTTTGCTTCATGATTTACCTAGTACTCCCTCCGTTCCTAAATATAAGTCTTTATAGAGATTTCACTATGAACCACATACGGATGTATATAGATGCATTTTAAGTGTATATTCACCCATTTTGCTCCGTATGTAATCCACCTAGTGAAATCTCTACAAAGACTTATATTTACAGACGGGGAAAGTAGTAGAGAAGCATGCTTTACTTTATTCAAAACTCAAATTTACAGGAATGGTTAAAGTATCATGAGGCTTTATAAGCCACAAATTGACCCTTAGCTAGATGTAAAGCATGTTTAGATTGTTTGCTTTCATATTGGATAGACATCCTTCATGCACAAAAGTAGCAGAAGAAAAATCCGTCACTGTGTCTTTGATTTATTTTACCACCGAGCCAGGGATTCCACCCGTGTCATTGTAAATGTCCATGATAGCTCCCTGGAAATCAGATGTGATCCATATATTCTGAAGAAGAAGATCTTTAGCAATTGAGAGTGCCTCATGGCAAGCAAGTGTTTCAAGCACTGGAGAATTTGTCATTCCATGAGGAACTAGAGTTGGTGACCCTATATAAAGACCTCATCACGGCATACTGAGTTGATAACACCAATTTGGTTCGCCTCACTAATAGCCACATCGACATTTATCTTAAACACACCAGTCGAAGGTGAGATCCATCTTCGTGGCTGAGCAGGGATCATCCTAATGTTGTGCTAGGATTTAGGTGGCATCGCCAACTCAAGGTCTGGGAGAAATCTTTTGGTGAACATATGTGTTGACACAAGGCTTTGATGATCACCTTCATGAATTAATTTCCGACGAGAAGTCCATATAGCCCACAGGGTCACCATCATCTTAGTACATTATGCATGCGATAGTGAATCCATCATGGAAAAAAGCCAACCTTTTCTGCATTAGACTCAGTTGATGATGGCATGCGCTCCACTAACTCATGATTTGACAGAGACCACACACATTGCACCATAGTGGAAAGTAACAATGAATGCATCTTCTAGTCTTCGTTGCCACATATAACACAACAAGATGTCGTCGACATATTTCTATGATTTCTGACATCATTTGTAGGCAAAGAGCATTGAGGTAATCTCCATAATAACACCTTTAGTTTGGATGGGGCATTAGTTTTCCAAAGTTTGGTCCAACTCTTATGTTCTCTTCCATTGTCGAAATTGTCAGCATGCCCCTCAAGCCATGCTTCTCTACTAATTTTGGTTGTCACCAGCATTTTATAGGCCGACCATACTAAAAAAACTCCTTTCTTGTCATGCCCCCACACCCAGAAACCATCCATCTGACGTGTACTTAAAGGAATATCTAGGATCAAATCTGCGTCAAAAAGGCAGAAACACGTCCCTGACCTTTTGCTCGTACCACCTTGCTGCAATCTCGACAGCTCACTAGCCATTTGTGGGCGATTAGCAACCAAGCAAGCGATATGCCGCATGTCGTGTGCTCTAGGTAGCCAGTTCTGCTGTCAAATATCATTGTGTTTGCCATCTCCAACTCAATGGATCAAACCGTTTGTGAACACCTCATTTCCCTGATACCCTCCATTATAGCACTCCAAATCTGAGAGGGCTAGTTGCCTAGTGATGTCGCTTGAAGCTACGTCGGTATTTCCCCAAAAAGGAAGGGATGATGCAGCACAGCGGCGGTAGGTATTTCCTTCAGATATGAAACCAAGGTTATCGAACTAGTAGGAGAACAAAGCAACACAACGTAAACTGCCCTGCACACAGATAACAAATCTTCGCAATCCGACGTGTTAAAGGGGTTGTCAATCCCTTTCGAGTAACGGTGCCAGAAATTGGTGTGTGACGGGAAAAAAGTTGTAAATATTGATAGATCGAATGCCAAATAAAATAAATTGCAGCAAGGTATTTTGGGTTTTTGGATTAATAGATCTGAAAATAAAAGCAAATAAAAATAGATCGCAAAGGCAAATATATGAGAAAGAAGACCCGGGGGCGTAGGTTTCACTAGTGGCTTCTCTTAAGAAAAATAGCAAACAGTGGGTAAACAAATTACTGTTGGGCAATTGATAGAACTTCAAATACTCATGACGATATACAGACAATGATCATTATGTTGGAAATATGCCCTAGTGCCAATAATTAATTAGTTATTATTATTATATTTCATTGTTCATGATAATCGTTTATTATCCATGCTAGAATTGTATTGATAGGAAACTCAGATACATGTGTGGATACATAGACAACACCATGTCCCTAGTAAGCCTCTAGTTGACTAGCTCGTTGATCAATAGATGGTTACGGTTTCCTGAACATGGACATTGGATGTCGTTGATAACTGAATCACATCATTAGGAGAATGATGTAATGGACAAGACCCAATCCTAAGCCTAGCACAAAGATCGTGTAGTTCGTATGCTAAAGCTTTTCTAATGTCAAGTATCATTTCCTTAGACCATGAGATTGTGCAACTCCCGGATACCGTAGAAGTGCTTTGGGTGTGCCAAACGTCACAACGTAACTGGGTGGCTATAAAGGTTCACTACAGGTATCTCCGAAAGTGTCTGTTGGGTTGGCACGAATCGAGACTGGGATTTGTCACTCCGTGTAACGGAGAGGTATCTCTGGGCCCACTCGGTAGGACATCATCATAATGTACACAATGTGACCAAGGAGTTGATCACGGGATGATGTGTTACGGAACGAGTAAAGAGACTTGCCGATAATGATATTGAACAAGGTATCGGGATACCGATGATCGAATCTCGGGCAAGTACAATACCGCTAGACAAAGGGAATTGAATACGGGATTGATTGAATCCTCGATACCGTGGTTCATCCGATGACATCATTGTGGAACATGTGGGAGCCAACATAAGTATCCAGATCCCGCTGTTGGTTATTGGCCGGAGAGTTGTCTCGGTCATGTCTGCATGGTTCCCGAACCCGTAGGGTCTACACAGTTAAGGTTCGATGATGCTAGGGTTATTAGGAAGACTTGTATGTGATTACCGAATGTTATTCGGAGTCTCGGATGAGATCCCGGATGTCACGAGGAGTTCCGGAATGGTCCAGAGGTAAAGATTTATATATGGAAAGTTGTTGTTCGGGTTCCGGGAAACGTTTGGTTTTTTCCGGTATTGTATCGGGAAGCTTCCGGAAGGTTCCGAAGGATTCCGGAGGTCCGGAAAATGTTCCACCACGTCCAATACAGCAGCATGGGCTGTAGGGGGGCGCCCTAACCTTAATGGGCCAAGGGCACCAGCCCCCCCAAGGCCCATGCGCATGGGAGAGGGGAAACCCTAAGAGGGAGGGCCTCCACTTGACTTGGGAGGCACTCCTCCCCCCCCTTGGCCGCCGCCCCAACCCTAGATGGGATCTAAGGGGGGCCGGCCCCCTCTCTCCCCACCTATAAATAGTGGAGGGGTGGGAGGGCAGCCCCTCCCCTCCAATACATCTCCCTCTTGGCGCAGCCCTACCTCTCTCCCTCCTCGTCTCTCGTAGTGCTTGGCGAAGCCCTGCTGGAGTCCCGCGCTCCTCCACCACCACCACGCTGTCGTGCTGCTGCTGGACGGAGTCTTCCCCAACCTCTCCTTCTCCCCTTGCTGGATCAAGGCGTAGGAGACGTCACCGGGCTGCACGTGTGTTGAACGCGGAGGCGCCGTGGTTCGGCGCTTAGATCGGAATCAACCGCGATCTGAATCACTACGAGTACGACTCCTTCATCCGCGTTCTTGCAACGCTTTCGCTTAGCGATCTACAAGGGTATGTAGATGCACTCTCCTTCCCCTCGTTGCTAGATTACTCCATAGATTGATCTTGGTGATGCGTAGAAAATTTTAAATTTCTTCTACAATCCCCAACAGTGGCATCATGAGCTAGGTCTATGCGTAGTTTCTATGCACGAGTAGAACACAAAGCAGTTATGGGCGTCGATATTGTCAATTTACTTGCCGTTACTAGTCTTATCTTGATTCGGCGGCATCGTGGGATGAAGCAGCCCGGACTGACCTTACACGTACTCTTACGTGAGATTGGTTCCACCGACTGACATGCACTAGTTGCATAAGGTGGCTAGCGGGTGTCTGTCTCTCCCACTTTAGTCGGATCGGATTCGATGAAAAGGGTCCTTATGAAGGGTAAATAGAAATTGGCATATCACGTTGTGGTTTTGGCATATGTAAGAAACGTTCTTGCTAGAAACCTATAGCAGCCACGTAAAAACTTGCAACAACAATTAGAGGACGTCTAACTTGTTTTTGCAGCATATGCCTTGTGATGTGATATGGCCAAAAGGGTGTGATGAATGATATATGTGATGTATGAGATTGATCATGTTCTTGTAATAGGAATCATGACTTGCATGTCGATGAGTATGACAACCGGCAGGAGCCATAGGAGTTGTCTTAATTTATTTATGACCTGCGTGTCAACATAAACATCATGTAATTACTTTACTTTATTGCTAAAGCGTTAGCCATAGTAGTAGAAGTAATAGATGATGAGACAACTTCAAGAAGACACGATGATGGAGATCATGATGATGGAGATCATGGTGTCATGCCGGTGACAATGATGATCATGGAGCCCCGAAGATGGAGATCAAAAGGAGCAAAATGATATTGGCCATATCATGTCACTATTTGATTGCATGTGATGTTTATCATGTTTTACATCTTATTTTCTTAGAACGACGGTAGCTTAAATAAGATGATCCCTCTCTAAAATTTCAAGAAAAGTGTCCCCCCTAACTGTGCACCGTTGCGAAGGTTCATTGTTTCGAAGCACCATGTGATGATCGAGTGTGATAGATTCTAACGTTTGAATACAACGGGTGTTGACGAGCCTAGCATGTACAGACATGGCCTAGGGACACATGCGAAACACTTAGGTTGACTTGATGAGCCTAGCATGTACATACATGGCCTCGGAACACGGAAGACTGAAAGGTCGAACATGAGTCGTATAGAAGATACGATCAACATGAGATGTTCACCGTTGATGACTAGTCCGTCTCACGTGATGATCGGACACGACCTAGTCGATTCGGATCATGTTTCACTTAGATGACTAGAGGGATGTCTATCTGAGTGGGAGTTCATTAAATAGTTTGATTAGATGAACTCAATTATCATGAACATAGTCTAGATTGTCTTTGCAAATATGTTGTAGATAAATAGCTCACGTTGTAGCTCCCTGTTTCAATACGTCCCTAGAGAAAGATTAAGTTGAAAGATATTGTAAGCAATGATGCATACTAGGTCCGTAGTCCGAGGTGTGTCCTCACTGCTACACAAAAGGATTACGTCTTTGATGCACCGCTCGATGTGCAAACCCCTACAACGTCGTCTATGGATGTTGTGAACACCTGACAGACACGTCCTGATGACTACTTGATAGTTTAGTGCACCATACTTTACGGCTTAGAATCAGGATTCCAATGACGTTTTGAACGCCATAAGACATATGAGATGTTCCAAGAGCTGAAATTGGGATTTCAGGCTCATGCCCGTGTTGAGAGGTATGAGACCTCTGACAAGTTCTTTTGCCAACAAGATGGAGGAGGATGGCTCAGCTAGTGAGCATGTGCTCAGAATGTCTGGGTGCTACAATCACTTGAATCAAGTGGGAGTTAAACTTCCAGATAAGATAGTGATTGATATAGTTCTCTAGCCACTATCACTAAGCTACTAGATCTTTGTGATGAACTATGACATGCAAGGGATGTAGATGATCCCGGAGCTGTTCGCGGTGCTTAAGACCGCAAAAGGTAGAAATCAAGAAGGAGCATCAAGTGTTGATGGTTTAACAAGACCACTAGTTTTAAGAAGGGCGAGGGCTAGAAGGGAAACTTCATGGATGGCAAACCAGTTGCCGCTCCACTGAAGGAACCCAAGGTTGAACCCAAACCCGAGACTAAGTGCTTCTATTGTAAGGGGAACGGTCACTGGTAGCGGAATTACCCCAAATGCATAGTAGATAAGAAGGCTGGCAACTTCAACAAAGTATATAAGTGTTATTAATGTGTACCTCACTAGTACTCCTGGTAGCACCTGGGTATTGGATACCGGTTCAGTTGCTATTATTGGTGACTTGAAGCAAAAGCTATGGACTAAACGGAGACTGGCTAAGGGCGAGGTGATGATGTGTGTTGGAAGTGTTTCCAAAGTTGATGAGATCACCATCGCATGCTCCATCTGCCTTAGGGATTAGTATTGAACCCAGATAAATGTTATCAGGTGTCTACGTTGAGCATGAATATGATTAGATCATGTTCATTGCAATACGGTTATTCATTTAAGTTAGAGAATACTGGTTATTCTGTTTACATGAATAATACCTTTCATGGTTATGCACCCTATGTGAATGGTTCATTGAATCTCGGTCATGGTAATACACATGTTCACGCCAAAAGATGTAGAGTTAATAATGATAATACCACTTTCTCGTGGCACTGCCGCTTATGTCATATTGGCGTAAGATGCATGAAGAAACTCCATATTGATGGATGTTTGGAGTCACTTGATTTTGAATCACTTGACACATGCGAGCCATGCCTCATGGGCAGGATGACTAAGACCCTGTTTTCAGGTACAATGAAACGGGCAAGTGACTTGTTGGAAATCATACATACTGATGCATGTGATCCAATGAGAATTAAAGCGTGCGGTGGATATCGCTATTTTCTCATCTTCACTGACGATTTGACTAGATATAGGTATATTTACTTAATGAAGCACAAGTCTGAAATGTTTGAAAAGTTCAAGTGATTTCAGAGTGAAGCTAAGAACCATCATAACAAGAAGATCAAATTCCTATGATCTGATCGATGAGAATTTCTGAGTTATGAGTTTGGCAATCACTTAAGACATTGTGGAATTGTTTCACAGTTGAAGCCACCTGGAACACCACAGGGTAATGGTGTGTCTGGACGTCGTAATCAAACCTTATGAGATATGGTGTGATCTATGATGTCTCTTATCGATCTACCATTTTCATTTTGAGGATATGCGTTAGAGACAACTGCATTCACTTTAGATAGGACACCATCTAAGTCCGTTGAGATGACGTCGTGTGAACATTGGTTTGGCAAGAAACCAAAGTTGTCACTTCTTAATGTTTGGGGCTGCGATGCTTAAGGCTTCAGCCGGAGAAGCTCGAACCCAAAGCGGACAAACACATCTTCATAGGATACCCAAAGGTGATAGTTGGGTACACCTTCTATCTCAGATCCGAGGGCAAATTGTTTGTCGCTAAGAACGGGTCCTTTATCGAGAAAGAGTTTCTCTCGAAAGAATTGAGTGGGAGGAAGATAGAACTTGATGAGGTTGTCGAACCTTTACTTCAACCAGAGAGTGATGCAACATAGAAAGATGTTTTCTGTGGCGCCTACGTCTGTTGAATAGGAAGTTAATCATAGTGATCGTGAAGCTTCGGATCAAGTTGCTATCGAACCTCATAGGTCGACAAGGATATGTACTACTCCTGAGTGGTACGGTAATCCTGTCTTAGATATCATGTTGTTAGACAACAATGAACCTACGAGCTATGGAGAAGCGATGGTGAGCCCGTATTCCGACAAATGGTTAGAAGCCATGAAATCCGAGACAGGATCCATGTATCAGAACAAAGTATGGACTTTGGTGGACTTTCCCGATGATTGGCAAGCCATTGAGATAAATGGATCTTTAAGAAGAAGACGGACATGGGCGGTAATGTTACCGTCCATGAAGCTCGACTTGTGGGAAAGAGTCTTTTCACAAGTTCAAGGAGTTGACTACGATGAGAATTTCTCACCCGTAGCGATGCTTAAGTCCGTCGGAATCATGTTAGCATTAGCTGTGTTTTTCGATTATGAAATCTGACAGATGGATGTCAAAACAAGTTTTCTTACTAGTTTCCGTAAGAAAAAGTTGTATGTGATACAATAAAAGGTTTTGTCGATCCTAAGGATGCTAAAAGGTATGCTGGCTCTTGCGATCCTTCTATGGACTAGAGCAAGCATCTCGGAGTCAGAATATATGCTTTGATGGAGTGATCAAAGCTTTTAGGTTTATACAATGTTTGCTGGAAACTTGTATTTACAAGAAAGTGAGTGGGAGCACTACAACATTTCTGATAAGTATATGTGGATGACATATTGTTGATCTGAAATAATGTAGAATTTCTGGAAAGCATAAACGGTTGTTTGAAGAGTGATTTTCAAAGGAAGACCTGGATAAAGCTGCTTACATATTGGGAATCAAGATCTATAGAGATAGATCAAGACGCCTGATGATACTTTCAAAGAACGCACACCTTGACATGTTTTTGAAGGAGTTCAAAATAGATCAGCCAAAGAAGGGGTTCTTACCTGAGTTGTAAGGTGTGAAGTTGAGTAAGACTCAAAGATTGACCACGGCAGAAGAAAGAGGAAGGACGAAGGTCGTCCCCTATGCTTTTGTCATAGGCTCTATACGGTATGCCATGCTGAGTACCGCACCTGATGCGTGCCTTGCCACATGTCTGGCAAGAGGGTACAAAGGTGATCTAGGAGTAGATCACCAGATAGCGGTCAAAATTATCCTTAGAGGAATAAGGAAATGTTTCTCGGTTATGGAGGTGATAAAGAGTTCGACGTAAAGAGTTACGTCGATGCAAGCTTAACACCTATCCGGATAGCTCTGAGTAGAGATACCGGATACGTATAATGAAGCAACAATTTGGAATAGCTCCAAGTGGAACGTGGTAGCAGCATCTACGATATGACATAAAGTTTTGCGAAATACATAGGGATCTGAATATGGCAAGAGCCATTTGAAGGAAATATGCCCTAGAGGCAATAATAAAGTTATTATTTATTTCCTTATATCATGATAAATGTTTATTATCCATGCTAGAATTGTATTAACCGGAAACATAATACATGTGTGAATACATAGACAAACATAGTGTCACTAGTATGCCTCTACTTGACTAGCTCGTTAATCAAAGATGGTTATGTTTCCTAACCATGAACAAAGTGTTGTTATTTGATTAACGAGGTCACATCATTAGTTGAATGATCTGATTGACATGACCCATTCCATTAGCTTAGCACCCGATCGTTTAGTATGTTGCTATTGCTTTCTTCATGACATATACATGTTCCTATGACTATGAGATTATGCAACTCCCGTTTGCCGAAGGAACACTTTGGGTGCTACCAAACATCACAACGTAACTGGGTGATTATAAAGGAGCATTACAGGTGTCTCCAAAGGTACATGTTGGGTTGGCGTATTTCGAGATTAGGATTTGTCACTCCGATTGTCGGAGAGGTATCTCTGGGCCCTCTCGGTAATGCACATCACATAAGCCTTGCAAGCATTGCAACTAACGAGTTAGTTGCGGGATGATGTATTACAGAACGAGTAAAGAGACTTGCCGGTAACGAGATTGAACCAGGTATAGGATACCGACGATCGAATCTCGGGCAAGTAACATACCGATGACAAAGGGAACAACGTATGTTGTTATGCGGTCTGACCGATAAAAGATCTTCGTAGAATACGTAGGAACCAATATGGGCATCCAGGTCCCGCTATTGGTTATTGACCGGAGACGTGTCTTGGTCATGTCTACATTGTTCTCGAACCCGTAGGGTCCGCACGCTTAAGGTTTCGATGACAGTTATATTATGAGTTTATGTGTTCTGATGTACTGAAGGTTGTTCGGAGTCCCGGATGTGATCACGGACATGACGAGGAGTCTCGAAATGGTCGAGACATAAAGATTGATATATTGGAAGCCTATATTTGGACATCGGAAGTGTTCCGGGTGAAATCGGGATTTTACCGGAGTACCGGGAGGTTACCGGAACCCCCCGGGAACCATATGGGCCTTAGTGGGCTTTAGTGGAAAGGAGAAAGGGGCAGCCCAAGGTGGGCTGCGTGCCTCCCCCCTCCCCTAGTCCTATTAGGACTAGGAGAGGTGGCCGGCCCCCTCTCTCTCTTTCCCCCCGAGGAATCCTATTCCAACTAGGATTGGGGGGGGGGAATCCTACTCCCGGAGGGAGTAGGACTCTCCTGGCGCGCCCCTTGTGGCCGGCCAGCCTCCCCCCTTTGGTCCTTTATATACTGAGGTAGAGGCACCCTAGAACACACAAGTTGATCCACGTGATCTATTCCTTAGCCGTGTGCAGTGCCCCAGCCACCATATTCCTCGATAATACTGTAGCGAAGTTTAGGCGAAGCCCTGCTGCTGTAGTACATCAAGATCGTCACCACGCCGTCGTGCTGACGAAACTCTTCCCCGACACTTTGCTGGATCGGAGTCCGGGGATTGTCATCGAGCTGAACGTGTGCTCGAACTCGGAGGTGCCGTAGTTTCGGTGCTTGATCGGTCGGATCGGGAAGACGTACGACTACTTCCTCTATGTTGCGTCAACGCTTCCGCAGTCGGTCTGCGTGGGTACGTAGACAGCAATCTCCCCTCTCGTTTCTATGCATCACATGATCTTGCGTGAGCGTAGGAATTTTTTTGAAATTACTACGAAACCCATCAGTGGCATCCGAGCCTAGGTTATTTATGTTGATGTTATATGCACGAGTAGAACACAAGTGAGTTGTGGGCGATATAAGTCATACTGCCTACCAGCATGTCATACTTTGGTTCGGCGGCATTGTTGGACGAGACGACCCGGACCAACATTATGCGTACGCTTATGCGAGACCGGTTCCCCCGATGTGCTTTGCACATAGGTGGCTTGCGGGCAACTGTCTCTCCAACTTTAGTTGAACCGAGTATGGCTACGCCCGGTCCTTGCGAAGGTTAAAATGGAGTCTATTTGACAAACTATCGTTGTGGTTTTGATGCGTAGGTGAGATTGGTTCTTGCTTAAGCCCGTAGCAGCCACGTAAAACTTGCAACAACAAAGTAGAGGACGTCTAACTTGTTTTTGCAGGGCATGTTGTGATGTGATATGGTCAAGGCATGATGCTGAATTTTATTGTATGAGATGATCATGTTTTGTAACCGAGTTATCGGCAACTGGCAGGAGCCATATGGTTGTCGCTTTATTGTATGCAATGCAATCGCGATGTAATGCTTTACTTTATCACTAAGCAGTAGCAATAGTCGTGGAAGCATAAGATTGGCGAGACGACAACGATGCTACGATGGAGATCAAGGTGTCGCGCCGGTGACGATGGTGATCATGACGGTGCTTCAGAGATGGAGATCACAGGCACAAGATGATGATGGCCATATCATATCACTTATATTGATTGCATGTGATGTTTATCCTTTTATGCATCTTATCTTGCTTTGATTGACGGTAGCATTATAAGATGATCTCTCACTAAATTATCAAGAAATGTTCTCCCTGAGTATGCACCGTTGCGAAAGTTCTTCGTGCTGAGACACCACGTGATGATCGGGTGTGATAGGTTCTACGTTCAAATACAACGGGTGCAAAACAGTTGCACACGCGGAATACTCAGTTTATACTTGACGAGCCAAGCATATACAGATATGGCCTCGGAACACGGAGACCGAAAGGTCGAGCGTGAATCATATAGTAGATATGATCAACATAACGATGTTCACCATTGAAAACTACTCCATCTCACGTGATGATCAGTTATGGTTTAGTTGATTTGGATCACGTAATCACTTAGAGGATTAGAGGGATGTCTATCTAAGTGGGAGTTCTTTAATTAATTTGATTAACTAAACTTAAACTTATCATGAACTTAGTACCTGATAGTATCTTGCTTGTTTATGTTGTTTGTAGATAGATGGCTCGTGCTGTTGTTCCGTTGAATTTTAATGCGTTCCTTGAGAAAGCAAAGTTGAAAGATGATGGTAGCAATTACACGGACTGGGTCCGTAACTTGAGGATTATCCTCATTGCTGCATAGAAGAATTACGTCCTGGAAGCACCGCTGGGTGCCAGGCCTGCTGCAGGAGCAACGCCGGATGTTATGAACGTCTGGCAGAGCAAAGCTGATGACTACTCGATAGTTCAGTGTGCCATGCTTTACAGCTTAGAATCGGGACTTCAACGACGTTTTGAACGTCATGGAGCATATGAGATGTTCCAGGAGTTGAAGTTAATATTTCAAGCAAATGCCCGGATTGAGAGATATGAAGTCTCCAATAAGTTCTATAGCTGCAAGATGGAGGAGAACAGTTCTGTCAGTGAGCATATAATCAATATGTCTGGGTATAATAATCACTTGATTCAATTGGGAGTTAATCTTCCAGATGATTGCGTCATTGACAGAATTCTCCAATCACTGCCACCAAGCTACAAGAGCTTCGTGATGAACTATAATATGCAAGGGATGAACAAGACTATTCCCGAGCTCTTCGCGATGCTGAAAGTTGCGGAGGTAGAAATCAAGAAGGAGCATCAAGTGTTGATGGTCAACAAGACCACTAGTTTCAAGAAAAAGGGCAAAGGAAAGAAGAAGGGGAACTTCAAGAAGAACGGCAAGCCAGTTGCTGCTCAAGAGAAGAAACCCAAGTCTGGACCTAAGCCTGAAACTGAGTGCTTCTATTGTAAGCAGACTGGTCACTGGAAGCGGAACTGCCCCAAGTATTTGGCGGATAAGAAGGATGGCAAGGTGAACAAAGGGACTACGGATTAAGCGAAGATTGGTTAAGGACGAGTTGACGATGCGCGTGGGAAACGATTCCAAAGTCGATGTGATCGCAGTCGGCTCGCTACCTCTACATCTACCTTCGGGATTAGTATTAGACCTAAATAATTGTTATTTAGTACCAGCGTTAAGCATGAACATTATATCTGGATCTTGTTTGATGCGAGACGGTTATTCATTTAAATCAGAGAATAATGGTTGTTCTATTTATATGAGTAATATCTTTTATGGTCATGCACACTTGAAGAGTGGTCTATTCTTGTTGAATCTCGATAGTAGTAACACACATATTCATAATGTTGAACCCAAAAGATGCAGAGTTGATAATGAGAGTGCAACTTATTTGTGGCACTGCCGTTTAGGTCATATCGGTGTAAAGCGCATGAAGAAACTCCATTCTGATGGACTTTTGGAACCACTTGATTATGAATCACTTGGTACTTGCGAACCATGCCTCATGGGCAAGATGACTAAAACACCGTTCTCCGGTACTATGGAGAGAGCAACCGATTTGTTGGAAATCATACATACAGATGTATGTGGTCCGATGAATATTGAGCCTCGTGGCGGATATCGTTATTTTCTCACCTTCACAGATGATTTAAGCAGATATGGGTATATCTACTTAATGAAACAAAAGTCTGAAACATTTGAAAAGTTCAAGGAATTTCAGAGTGAAGTTGAAAATCATCGTAACAAGAAAATAAAGTTTCTACGATCTGATTGTGGAGGAGAATATTTGAGTTACGAGTTTGGTGTACATTTGAAAAATTGTGGATAGTTTCGCAGCTCACGCCACCCGGAACACCTCAGCGTAATGGTGTGTCCGAACGTTGTAATCGTACTTTACTAGATATGGTGCGATCTATGATGTCTCTTACTGATTTACCTCTATCGTTTTGGGGATATGCTCTAGAGACGGCCGCATTCACGTTAAACAGGGCACCATCAAAATCCGTTGAGACGACGCCTTATGAACTGTGGTTTGGCAAGAAACCAAAGTTGTCGTTTCTGAAAGTTTGGGGCTGCGATGCTTATGTGAAAAAGTTTCAACCTGATAAGCTCGAACCCAAATCGGAGAAATGTGTCTTCATAGGATATCCAAAGGAAACTATTGGATACACCTTCTATCACAGATCCAAAGGCAAGACTTTTGTTGCTAAATTCGGAAACTTTCTGGAGAAGGAGTTTCTCTCGAAAGAAGTGAATGGGAGGAAAGTAGAGCTTGATAAGGTAATTATACCTTCTCCCAAATTGGAAAGTAGTTCATCACAGAAATCAGTTCCTGTGATTCCTACACCAATTAGTGAGGAAGCTAATGATGATGATCATGAAATTTCAGATCAAATTACTACAAAACCTCGTAGGTCTTCCAAAGTACAGTCCGCACCAAAGTGGTACGGTAATCCTGTTATGGAAGTCATGTTACTAGACCATGATGAACCTACGAACTATGAGGAAGCGATGATGAGCCCAGATTCCGCGAAATAGCTTGAGGCCATAAAATCTGAGACAGGATCCATGTATGAGAACAAAGTGTGGACTTTGGTGGAGTTGCCCGATGATCGGCAAGCCATATTGTATAAATGGATCTTCAAGAGGAAGACGGACGTTGATAGTAGTGTTACTATCTACAAAGCTCGACTTGTCACAAAAAGGTTTTCGACAAAGTTAAAAATGTTGACTACAATGAGATTTTCTCAACTGTAGCGATGCTTAAGTCTGTTCGAATCATGTTAGCAATTGCCACATTTTATGAAATCTGGCAAATGGATGTCAAAACTGCATTCCTTAATGGATTTATTAAAGAAGAGTTGCATAAGATGCAACCAGAAGGTTTTGTCAATCCTAAAAGTCCTAACAAATTGTGCAAGCTCCAGTGATCCATCTATGGACTGGTGCAAGCATCTCGGAGTTGGAATATACGCTTTGATGAGTTGATCAAAGCATATGGTTTTATACAGACTTTTGAAGAAGCCTGTATTTACAAGAAAGTGAGTGGGAGCTCTGTAGCATTTCTAATATTATATGTGGATGAAATATTGTTAATTGGAAATGATATGGAAATTCTGGATAGCATGAAAGGATACTTGAATAAGAGTTTTTCAAGGCAAGACCTTGGTGAAGCTGCTTACACATTGAGCATCAAGATCTATATAGATAGATCAAGACGCTTGATAAGATTTTTCAATGAGTACATACCTTGATAAATTTTTGAAATAGTTCAAAATGGAACAGTCAAAGAAGGAGTTCTTACCTGAGTTACAAGGTGTGAAGTTGAGTAAGACTCAAGACCCGACCATTGCAGAAAATAGAAAGAGAATGAAAAGTCATTCCCTATGCCTCAGTCATAGGTTCTATAAAGTATGCTATGCTGTGAACCAGACCTATTGTATACCTTGCTCTGTGTTTGGCAAAGGAATACAATTTTGATCTAATAGTAGATCACTGGACATGGGTCAAGAATATCCTTAGTGAGGACTAAGGAGATGTTTCTTGATTATGGAGGTGATAAAAGAGCCCGTCGTAAAAGTTACAACGATGCAAGCTTTTACACCAATCCAGATGACTCTAAATCTCAATCTGGATACATATTGAAAGTGGGAGCAATTAGCTAGAGTAGCTCCATGCAGAGCATTGTGGACATAGAATATTTGCAAAATACATACGGCTCTGAATATGACAGACCCGTTGACTAAGCTTCTCTCACGAGCAAAACTTGATCATACCTTAGTACTCTTTTGGTTGTTAATCACATAGCGATGTGAACTAGATTATTGACTCTAGTAAACCCTTTGGGTGTTGATCACATGACGATGTGAACTATGAGTATTAATCACATACAGATGTGAATATTGGTGTTGAATCACATGATGATGTGAACTAGATTATTGACTCTAGTGCAAGTGGGAGACCGAAGGAAATTTTCCCTAGAGGTAATAATAAAGATATTATTTATTTCCTTATATCATGATAAATGTTTATTATTCATGCTAGAATTGTATTAACCAGAAACATAATACATGTGTGAATACATAGACAAACATAGTGTCACTAGTATGCCTCTACTTGACTAGCTCGTTAATCAAAGATGGTTAAGTTTCCTAACCATAGACATGAGTTGTCATTTGATTAACGGGATCACATCATTAGAAGAATGATGTGATTGACTTGACCCATTCTGTTAGCTTAGCACTTGATCGTTTAGTATGTTGCTATTGCTTTCTTCATGACTTGTACATGTTCCTATGACTATGAGATTATGCAACTCCCGTTTACCGGAGGAACACATTGTGTGCTACCAAAAGTCACAATGTAACTGGGTGATTATAAAGGAGCTCTACAGGTGTCACTCCGATTGTTAGGGTTGGCGTATTTCGAGATTAGGATTTGTCACTCCGATTGTCGGAGAGGTATCTCGGGGCCCTCTCGGTAATACACATCACTTAAGCCTTGCTAGCATTATAACTAATGAGTTAGTTGCGGGATGATGTATTATGGAACGAGTAAAAAGACTTGCCGATAACGAGATTTAACTAGGTATTGAGATACCGACGATCAAATCTCGGGCAAGTAACATACCGATGACAAAGGGAACAACGTATGTTGTTATGCGGTTTGACCGATAAAGATCTTCGTAGAATATGTAGGAGCCAATATGAGCATCCAGGTTCCACTATTGGTTATTGACCGGAAACAGTTCTAGGTCATGTCTACATAGTTCTCGAACCCGTAGGGTCCGCACGCTTAACGTTACGATGACAGTTATATTATGAGTTTATGAGTTTTGATGTACTTAAGGAGTTCGGAGTCCCAGATGAGATCAGGGACATGATGAGGAGTCTCGAAATGGTCGAGACGTAAAGATTGATATATTGGACGACTATATTCGGAGTTCGGAAAGGTTTCGAGTGATTCGGGTATTTTTTGGAGTACAGAGAGTTACGGGAATTCTCCGGGGAGAAGTATTGGGCCTTATTGGGCCATACGGGAAAGAGAGAGGGGCTGCCTAGGGCAGGCCGCGCGCCCCCCAAGGCCTAGTCCGAATTGGACTAGGGGGAGGGGCTGTACCCCCTCCTTCCTTCCCTTCTCTCTTCCCTTTCCTTCTCTCCTAGTCCTACTACATGGAAGGGCTCCTAGTTCTACTAGGAAAGGGGGAATCCTACTCCCGGTGGGAGTAGGACTCCCCTAGGGCGCGCCATAGAGAGGGCCGGCCCTCCCCCCTTTGGTCCTTTATATACTGAGGTAGAGGCACCCTAGAACACACAAGTTGATCCACGTGATCTATTCCTTAGCCGTGTGCGGTGCCCCAGCCACCATATTCCTCGATAATACTGTAGCGAAGTTTAGGCGAAGCCCTGCTGCTGTAGTACATCAAGATCGTCACCACGCCGTTGTGCTGACGAAACTCTTCCCCGACACTTTGCTGGATCGGAGTCCGGGGATCGTCATCGAGCTGAACGTGTGCTCGAACTCGGAGGCGTCGTAGTTTCGGTGCTTGATCGGTCGGATCGGGAAGACGTACGACTACTTCCTCTACGTTGCGTCAATGCTTCCGCAGTCGGTCTGCGTGGGTACATAGACAGCACTCTCCCCTCTCGTTGCTATGCATCACATGATCTTGCGTGAGCATAGGAATTTTTTTGAAATTACTACGAAACCCATCACCATTGACTACAACCTCTCTCACAAGCATAACATGATCAAACCCAGAACTCATTGAGTGTTAATCACATAGTGATGTGAACTAGATTATTGAGTCTAGTAAACTCTTTGGATGTTGGTCACATGCCGATGTGACCTATGAGTGTTAATCACATGGCGATGTGAACTAGATTATTGACTCTAGTGCAAGTGGGAGACTGTTGGAAATGTGCCCTAGAGGCAATAATAAATTAGTTATTATTATTATATTTCATTGTTCATGATAATTGTTTATTATCCATGCTAGAATTGTATTGATAGGAAACTCAGATACATGTGTGGATACATAGACAACACCATGTCCTTAGTAATCCCCTAGTTGACTAGCTCGTTGATCAATAGATGGTTACGGTTTCCTGACCATGGACATTGGATGTCGTTGATAACAGAATCACATCATTAGGAGAATGATGTAATGGACAAGACCCAATCCTAATCCTAGCACAAAGATCGTGTAGTTCGTATGCTAAAGCTTTTCTAATGTCAAGTATCATTTCCTTAGACCATGAGATTGTGCAACTCCCGGATACCGTAGGAGTGCTTTGGGTGTGCCAAACGTCACAACATAACTGGGTGGCTATAAAGGTTCACTACAGGTATCTCCGAAAGTGTCTGTTGGGTTGGCACGAATCGAGACTGGGATTTGTCACTCCGTGTAACGGAGAGGTATCTTCGGGCCCACTCGGTAGGACATCATCATAATGTGCACAATGTGACCAAGGAGTTGATCACGGGATGCTGTGTTACGGAACGAGTAAAGAGACTTGCCGGTAACGAGATTGAACAAGGTATCGGGATACCGACGATCGAATCTCGGGCAAGCACAATACCGCTGGACAAAGGGAATTGAATACGGGATTGATTGAATCCTCGACATTGTGGTTCATCCGATGAGATCATCGTGGAACATGTGGGAGCCAACATGGGTATCCAGATCCCGCTGTTGGTTATTGGCCGGAGAGTTGTCTCGGTCATGTCTGCATGGTTCCCGAACCCGTAGGGTCTACACACTTAAGGTTCGATAATGCTAGGGTTATTAGGAAGACTTGTATGTGATTACTGAATGTTGTTCGGAGTCCCGGATGAGATCCCGGACGTCACGAGGGAGTTCCGGAATGGTCTGGAGGTAAAGATTTATATAGGGAAAGTTGTTGTTCGGGTTCCGGGAAAAGTTTGGCTTTTTCCGGTATTGTACCGGGAAGCTTCCGGAAGGTTCCGGAGGATTCCTGAGGGGTCCGGAGGTCCGGAAAATGTTCCACCACGTCCAATACAGCAGCATGGGCTGTAAGGGGCGCCCTAACCTTAATGGGCCAAGGGCACTGTGACGCTCGGATAATTAGGCTACAGTAATCTCATGATAATGATGCCACGTCACCATGGTTACTGTTGTTAATCTTGCGGTGTATCACGTCCCTTTTGAATTCTAACTTAAAATAAAGTTAAACGATAAAAGTTTTCTAAAGTCAAATCTAAAATGTTTAAAGTGTAGCAAATAAATCATATATGATCAGGGTGGTGAACCCAAAATTTTATAAAATGCTTAGATGCACTAAATGATAGAAACAATAGCTAAATTATTTATTTAATCATCACTTAAATGATTAAATTATTGAAAACTACTTTTAATAAATAAAAGGATAATTGTGGCAGTAATATAATTACTACCACTAATTTAGGTGCTAGAATCATATTTCATAAAACTAAAATAATATGAATTAAAACCGTAAAAGAAAAATGTTATAAACAGTTAAACAAAAAAAAAGAAATAGAAGATCCTCCCCCCCGCTGGACCATGGCCCAGCAGGCCATTGGGCCGCCAGGCCGGCCCAGCCACGACCCACTCCCTCCATAACATCCCCCAAAACCCTAATCCCCCGTCCCTCGCTCACACACACCCACGTCGTTCTCTCCCCCTCCGCGATCCAGATCTGGATCGGGGGAATGAACCCAGTCGCCCCCCCCCACGATCCCCTTCTCCCCTCACCCGCGCCGTCACCCATGACACACGCATGCCCTGGTGAACGGACAGGGGAGGGGCGCCCTGTTCGATCCCCTCCCGTACGCCTACGCCCGACACAAGCCGCGGCTTCGCTAAGGCCGCCGCGAGCTGGCACCGGCGCCGCCCTCTCGGACTCCTCGCCCTCGTGCGGCGCCCGCCTGGGGCCGCCCCGAAGTCACCGGCGCCCTCGACACCGCCCGCCGCTCGCCGTCCCTGGAGCCAGCTCAACGTCGTCGCCGCCCAGACTGCCTCCCCGGCGTCCTCTACGTCGTCGCTCCTCCCCTGCGCCGGCCGTCCCCGTCAACCTCCCCGAGCACCGCTGCCTAGACCCCACGGCCCCGTGGTGAGGCCCCGTCATCTCCTCCTTCTCTCCTGCTCCGGCACTTTGGCCATGACCTCGCTCACCGACGCCCGCACGCGCGCCGGCCGCCCTGGCCGCGCCCGTGTCCTTGCCTGCGCCGCGCCCGCGCCCACCTCGTTTGGACGCGCCCGCTGCTGGCCCCCTCTCACCATCGGCTCCACCCTGCGCTTCACCCCGATGCAGCTGCCCGCCGACCACCGCCGCCCGCGTCCCTACGCCGCCTCTCGCCGCGGTGGCCGCCTGGACAGCACCGTGGCCCCCGGCGCCCCGCAGCGCTCTGTCGGGTTCAGCCACGCCTAGGCGCCCGCTGCCTTTTTCGCCCAGCGCTCGCAAAACCGCCCTGGAACATTAAAAAAGGATATAAAAAAAGAATTTTAAATAATAATAATAATAAATAATAATAATTAATCAATTAAATAACTAATTAGGACAAATAATTAACCTAATTAACCTCTGTTAGTTAATCTAATTAACTAATTAATGTAGTTAATCTGATAGTTAGTTAGTCTGTCAATGACCAGTGGGACCCACACGTCAGCGACCCAGTCAACACCTCTGTTGACTGCTGACGTCATGCTGACATCAGCATGCACTATTTGGATAATGTTGTATTAAGTTAATTAAATAAATACTAAAATTAATCTAAATCTTTAAAAATTAATATCAAATAATCCATAACTCGGATGAAAATAACTTTTGTACATGGAAAATTGCTCAGAAACGAACGAGACAAATTCGGATACGCAGTACCCGTTCGTTACCGCCATCGCATCCCTAGCTAGCGAACACGCAACTTTCCCCTCCGGCTCAATTTGGTTCGACAAACGCAAAACACCGGGAATACTTTCTCGGATGTTCCCCCTTCGTCGGTATCAACCTATACGCGTTAGGGCTACCTAGCACCGCCGTATTGCCTCATTATGCTTTGTGATACCTGATTGCTCTATTATTTATTGTATTCCCCTCCGTTACTTTCTTTCCGGTAGACCCCGAGCTGACGGCGACCCAGTTCGACTACGGTGTTGACGACCCCTCTCTCTTGCCAGAGCAACCAGGCAGCCCCCCCTTTGATCACCAGATATCGCCTACTCTTCTCTCTACTGGCTTGCATTAGAGTAGTGTAGCATGTTACTGCTTTCCGTTAATCCTATTCTGATGCATAGCCTGTCCTTGCTACTACTGTTGTTACCTTTACCTGCAATCCTAATGCTTAGTATAGGATGCTAGTTTATCATCAGTGGCCATACATTCTTGTCGTCTGCTATGCTATATTATCGGGCCGTGATCACTCGGGAGGTGATCACGGGTATATACTATATACTTTATACATGAACATGTGGTGACTAAAGACGGGTCGGCTTATGGAGCACCCGCGAGTGATTCACGGATTGAGGGCTGAAAGGACCTTTGTCCCAACGACCCTCTTGTGGATCTTTGTGGCGAGGCGACAGGGCAGGTTGAGATCCACCTAGGAGAGAGGTGGGCCTGGTCCTGGTCGGTGTTCGCGGTTTTTTTCAAAATAACACGCTTAACGAGATCTTGGTATTTGATCTGAGTCTGGCCACTGGCCTATACGCACTAACCATCTATGCCGGGGATAGTTATGGGCACTCGACGTCGTGGTATCAGCCGAAGCCTTCGTGACGTCAGCGACTGAGTGGCGCGCGCCGGATTGGACGGTAAGCCTGCTCTTGTATTAAGGGGCTAGTTCTGCTTCCGGCCGCGTTCGCAACGTGCAGGTGTGCAAAGGGCGATGGGCCCAGACCCCTGCGCCATAGGATTTAGACCGGCGTGCTGACCTCTCTGTTGTGCCTAGGTAGGGCTGCGACGTGTTGATCTTCCGAGGCCGGGCATGACCCAGAAAAGTGTGTCCGGCCAAATGGGATCGAGCGTGTTGGGTTATGTGGTGCACCCCCTGCAGGGAAGTTAATCTATTCGAATAGCCGTGATCTTCGGTAACAGGACGACTTGGAGTTGTACCTTGACCTTATGACAACTAGAACCGGATACTTAATAAAACACACCCTTCCAAGTGCCAGATACAACCGGTGATCGCTCTCTCACAGGGCGATGAGGGGAGGATCATCGGTTAGGGTTATGCTATGCGATGCTACTTGGAGGACTTCACTCTACTCTCTTCTACATGCTGCAAGACGGAGGCTGCCAGAAGCGTAGTCTTCGAAAGGACTAGCTATCCCCCTTATCCTGGCTTTCTGCAGTTCAGTCCACATATAATAGCCCTTATTCCAGTTGATACCAATGCATACATATGTAGTGTAGCTCCTTGCTTGCGAGTACTTTGGATGAGTACTCACGGTTGCTTTCTCCCTCTTTTCCCCTATCCCTTCTACCTGGTTGTCGCAACCAGATGTTGGAGCCCAGGAGCCAGACGCCACCTTCGACGACGACTCCTACTACACCGGAGGTGCCTACTACTACGTGCTGCCCGCTGACGGTGACCAGGAGTAGTTTAGGAGGATCCCAGGCAGGAGGCCTGCGCCTCTTTCGATCTGTATCCCAGTTTGTGCTAGCCTTCTTAAGGCAAACTTGTTTAACTTATGTCTGTACTCAGATATTGTTGCTTCCGCTGACTCGTCTGTGATCGAGCTCTTGTATTCGAGCCCTCGAGGCCCCTGGCTTGTAATATGATGCTTGTATGACTTATTTTATTTGTAGAGTTGTGTTGTGATATCTTCCCATGAGTCCCTGATCTTGATCGTACACGTTTGCTTGTATGATTAGTGTACGATTAAATCGGGGGCGTCACAAGTTGGTATCAGAGCCGACTGCCTGTAGGAATCCCCCTTCCACACTCCTTTGATCGAAGTCGAGTCTAGTCAATGAAAACTGCTTTACTAACATGGCTGTGCGGCCCATGGGCCCATGTCGCCATCTGGGTGGTAATAGGATCTTTTATTCCTCGTCTATACTCTGGGACTCTGTTCTCTCTTCTATTCGGGTTAAATGATTTTACTAACTACATTAGGTTCTCGTAACGACTTTCCCCGGAGAGACCCTTCATTCCAGATGGTTGCCTGCATCACCAGAAGACTTCGAAGATATTCTCCGATCTACTCCGAGAACTTGTGTTGATTTCTTTTGCAATCCCTTAACACCACTGAATCCTTATGGATAACTGTGTACCCTCACCGTTCATACTTTCATCCCTAGTTGTTCTTGTTATTACAAGATACCCGAAAGTATTCTCCGACTTTCGAGAATCCTTTTTCCGACTGCCTTGCAGGTCCTTGCCACCTGAATACCCCTTCGGATAATTGCTCGCCCTTATCGAGTATCCGCTCATCCCCAGTTGTTCAGCTGTTTCACAATTGTCCTCGAAGTACTATTCGATCCTCCAAAATTCCTCAGTAGCTTATTGCTCTGCAATACTTGTCTGCTTGCATTATGGATGCTTTCCATATGTCTGGCAATATTCGTTAGTATCCTTAGACACCGTCATTTTGATCCTATTGATTCAACAAGAGTGCGAATGAACACAATCATCACTTGATCCTTTTAAATTATCTTCCCGGCTTGGACGTCATTTTTGAACATAAGCTTGTTCTCGACCAGTCTGTTTGCCGTCAATTGTACCCTTAGGTCTATTGGACTTATCCACCCTTGATCAGAGCGTCTGCTTCCGATCATTCTATTTGGAAATCATAATTCCTTTGATAGGTAAGCATCAAATCATTCAGGTGTCCTATAATCTGATGCCCTTGCATCCTTTCCTCAACTGACTGTATGCCGATGCTCACATCAGCTTCGCTATGGACCGTCAGATCCTTTATTGCATTATTATTCGACAGTGTCCTCCTTATTCAATAACCTTGTGAGTTTTTCCTCGAATATGTAATGCTTTTGGTAAATTGTATCCTCTATTTTCTCAACCATGCTCTGTTTTTGAGCTGGTGGTATTTACGATTGAAGCTAGTGGTATATGTTTCCACGATACCCTGACGGGTTGAACCTATGCCTTTCTTAATCTGTGTGAACCCGAAAGTTTTCACGGGTCATACTCCTCTGGTAATTAGGTAGGTTTTGACACCGAAATCATTTTTATCTAGAGCAGTGAATGAAAGGTTATGCATTGAAGAAGTGGGAGTTGACCTTGAACTTTGTGTTCATGCCCATGGACACGATGTAGATCTTATCATTAGAGCTTCTCTTAAATTAAACTTTCCCTTGGTATAAGTTCTTATATCTGGGACCCGTCCTTTTGCAAGTGGTTTCGACCATATGTATTTCTTTGACCCATTTCATGGGCAAGTTTCAACACTTGTCTTCTGTAGATCAATACACCAGTCCAACCTTTACTTTGATCTTCCGTCGATTATTACACCATGGTACCTCGATAATATCAAGTATTACATAACCTATTATGAGTTCTTCATCGAGTACTACATTCTCACTGATTCCAATTTTTCATGGGCTCTGAGTTATTAAACACTCAAAGACCGATAACTGAACTGAGTCCACACTACGGTTCAACAACTATTATAAATCTTCTTTGCTTACGAGTTTGTACCCGATCACGTCCTACCTACCCTATTTGGCTATATCATTACTATGATGATTTTAACTGTGCTACCTGGTCCTTATTCCTGGAGCACAACTTTCGACGATGAGCTAAGCTTACGACGATCTTCCTCATCATACCATTTTTCCTTAAACAACGAGCTTGGTTTCGAGTTTGTGTCATACCCTTGGGTTCAATAACCTTTCGCTTCATCATTCCTTTGGCTTGATGTCATGCCGACCGATTACATTTGCATGGAATCTCTCAACAATTGTGTCGTGATCATCATCGGCATTCTGAACTCTTCCAGGATGTCAATTGAGTTCATTATGAGAAATACCATCCTTGCCCTCAATGATCTGTGTTATCATCGACCACCTTATTGACTTCCCTCCAACACAAACTTATTCGTGTTTTGAGTTATACTTGGAGATCCTTGCTATCCAACATTTGTTCTTCTTTACCTTGGAGTATTACCATCTTTTATATCAAGGATGTCGTGCTTAGCACACCCGGCCGGAGGCCCTATGGTTATAGATTCCTTTTCAGCAAGGTTATCCATTCTTCCATGAGGAAATTGTAAGACTTATTCTACAAGTTATTCCTGATGGATCCTTTGTGTTTCCAAAGTCTGACCTTTGCCTGAATACCATGTCAAAGCTATCTCAAAGCATATATATGGTACTCCAATTTTCAACAAGAACATTTAAAGCCTAATGTTAAATGTTTCCTGCTCAATTATCCAAATACCGCTGTACGGGTAATGTCATGAAAATTCTCTCCCCTACCTAAAGAGTTTTCTACATTATATCCTGTCATGGATAATATGTTCTGCTTGTCCTTGGGAATAATATACCCTTGAAATATGTGTTTAAACACATTTTCCTTTCCATTGTTCTGTTTAAAACCTGATAATCACTTTTCCTTTCCATTGGTTTGTTTAAACCTTCTTTTGATCTATATTGTATAAGCAGTAATATATCCTTGCTTATGTAAACACCTCGTTGTACCACTCTGTTAGAATGACCCTGTTACTTTTGTTGATGGCATTCTGGTAACCACCGATGGACGAGAATCTTGCCTACTGGTCCGCCTCGTTCAACGAGCAAGAAAATGGTTCTCTCCGTCCCTCGCCCTTGGTACTGATGTGTTGCCGACATGACCGACAGACTATCCTCTGACATGCCTTGCTTACATGATCGTGCAAGATGTCACCGTCCTTCCTACTTTTAACCATATGGTGGGCCCATAACCCACAGTTCCACAGGATCGAAACCTGACTCTCCTGTACACCTTGTTAACAAAGTTATCCCTTGCTCTTGGTTTCATAGGTAATTCGCGAGCCACCTTCCTAGTGCTCCATTCTGGTATCAGACGCAATAATTACTCTCGCTGCTCTGAACCCTTTCTCACTATGGTTCAGACCTTGAGCAACTATCTATCTGCTTGGACCCTCTCATTGTACCTTTGTACCTTACTCTCGATGTATTTTATATGTTCAACTCGAGAGGTAGTCTTATGCTCATTCATGGGTTAACCCCCAGCTTGTTTCCCTCATAAGCATTCTGACGTAGCCAAGTTTCCTATTACCTATTCGTAAGTACGTTGGAGTTTCGAAGAAAGGATGAAGACTTGGTCATGGTGATTTAAATCAGAGAAATGAAGACATCAACGAAAGGGATCAACCTCTTCGAGAAGAGCAACCAAGACCGAGAAGACTCGATAGAATTTCGTAGCCACGTCTTTCCCTTACTCCCCTCCTAAATCTCGGGACGAGATTTCTTGTAGTGGAGGAGAATTGTGACGCCCGGATAATTAGGCTACAGTAATCTCATGATAATGATGCCACGTCACCATGGTTACTGTTGTTAATCTTGCAGTGTATCACGTCCCTTTTGAATTCTAACTTAAAATAAAGTTAAACGATAAAAGTTTTCTAAAGTCAAATCTAAAATGTTCAAAGTGTAGCAAATAAATCATATATGATCAGGGTGGTGAACCCAAAATTTTATAAAATGCTTAGATGCACTAAATGATAGAAACAATAGCTAAATTATTTATTTAATCATCACTTAAATGATTAAATTATTGAAAACTACTTTTAATAAATAAAATGATAATTGTGGCAGTAATATAATTACTACCACTAATTTAGGTGCTAGAATTATATTTCATAAAACTAAAATAATATGAATTAAAACCGTAAAAGAAAAATGTTATAAACAGTTAAACAAAAAAAAAGAAATAGAAGATACCCCCCGCTGGACCATGGCCCAGCAGGCCATCGGGCCGCCAGGCCGGCCCACCCACGACCAACTCCCTCCATAACACCCCCCGAAACCCTAATCCCCCGTCCCACTCGCTCACACACCCCCTAGGTCGTTCTCTCCCCCTCCCCGATCCAGATCTGGATCGGGGGAACGAACCCAGTCGCCCCCCCACGATCCCCTTCTCCCCTCACCCGCCCCGTCACCCACGACACACGCACGCCCTGGCGAACGGACAGGGGAGGGGCGCCCTATTCGATCCCCTCCCGTACGCCTACGCCCGACACAAGCCGCGGCTTCGCTAAGGCCGCCGCGAGCCGGCGCCGGCGCCGCCCTCTCGGACTCCTCGCCCTCGTGCGACGCCCGCCTGGGGCCGCCCCGAAGTCACCGGCGCCCTCGACACCGCCCCCCGCTCGCCGTCCCTGGAGCCAGCTCAACGTCGTCGCCGCCCAGACTGCCTCCCTGGCGTCCTCTACGTCGTTGCCTCCTCCCCTGCGCCGGCCGTCCCCGTCGACCTCCCCGAGCACCGCTGCCTAGACCCCACGGCCCCGTGGTGAGGCCCCGGCATCTCCTCCTTCTCTCCTGCTCCGGCCACTTCGGCCATGGCCTTGCTCACCGACGCCCGCACGCACGCCGGCCGCCCTGGCCGCGCCCGTGCCCCTTGCCTGCGCCCGCGCCCGTGCCCCACCTTGTTCGGACGCGCCCGCTGCTGGCCCCCTCTCACTGTCGGCTCCACCCTGCCCCTTCACCCCGATGCAGCTGCCCGCCGACCACCGCCGCCCCGCGTCCCTACGCCGCCTCTCGTCGCGGTGGCCGCCTGGACAGCACCGTGGCCCCCGGCGCCCCGCAGCGCTCTGTCGGGTTCAGCCACGCCTAGGCGCCCGCTGCCTTTTTCGCCCAGCGCTCGCAAAACCCCCCTGGGCCACTTACACACGGGCCCCACCACCCTGGAACATTAAAAAAAGGATATAAAAAAAGAATTTTAAATAATAATAATAATAATAATAATAATTAATCAATTAAATAACTAATTAGGACAAATAATTAACCTAATTAACCTCTGTTAGTTAATCTAATTAACTAATTAATGTAGTTAATCTGATAGTTAGTTAGTCTGTCAATGACCAGTGGGACCCACACGTCAGCGACCCAGTCAACACCTCTGTTGACTGCTGACGTCATGCTGACATCAGCATGCACTGTTTGGATAATGTTGTATTAAGTTAATTAAATAAATACTAAAATTAATCTAAATCTTTAAAAATTAATATCAAATAATCCATAACTCGGATGAAAATACTTTGTACATGAAAATTGCTCAGAACGACGAGACAAATTCGGATACGCAGCCCGTTCGTCCGCCACGCATCCCTAGCATAGCGAACACGCAACTTTCCCCCTCCGGCTCATTTGTCCGAAAACGCAAAACACCGGGAATACTTTCTCGGATGTTTCCCCCTTCGTCGGTATCACCTAATACCGCGTTAGGGCATACCTAGCACCGCGTATTGCCTCATTATGCTTTGTGATACCTTGATTGCTCTATTATTTATTGTATTCCCCCTCCGTTACTTCTTTCCGGTAGACCCCGAGGCTGACGGCGACCCCAGTTCGACTACGGTGTTGACGACCCCTCTCTCTTGCCAGAGCAACCAGGCAAGCCCCCCCTTTGATCACCAGATATCGCCTACTCTTCTCTCTACTGCTTGCATTAGAGTAGTGTAGCATGTTACTGCTTTCCGTTAATCCTATTCTGATGCATAGCCTGTCCTTGCTACTACTGTTGTTACCTTTACCTGCAATCCTAATGCTTAGTATAGGATGCTAGTTTATCATCAGTGGCCATACATTCTTGTCCGTCTGCTATGCTATATTATCGGGCCGTGATCACTCGGGAGGTGATCACGGGTATATACTATATACTTTATACATGATACATGTGGTGACTAAAGACGGGTCGGCTTATGGAGCACCCGCGAGTGATTCACGGATTGAGGGCTGAAAGGACCTTTGTCCCAACGACCCTCTTTGTGGATCTTTGTGGCGAGGCGACAGGGCAGGTTGAGATCACCTAGGAGAGAGGTGGGCCTGGCCCTGGTCGGTGTTCGCGGTTTTTTTCAAAATAACACGCTTAACGAGATCTTGGTATTTGATCTGAGTCTGGCCACTGGCCTATACGCACTAACCATCTATGCGGGGATAGTTATGGGCACTCGACGTCGTGGTATCAGCCGAAGCCTTCGTGACGTCAGCGACTGAGTGGCGCGCGCCGGATTGGACGGTAAGCCTGCTCTTGTATTAAGGGGGCTAGTTCTGCTTCCGACTGCGTTCGCAACGTGCAGGTGTGCAAAGGGCGATGGGCCCAGACCCCTGCGCCATAGGATTTAGACCGGCGTGCTGACCTCTCTGTTGTGCCTAGGTAGGGCTGCGACGTGTTGATCTTCCGAGCCGGGCATGACCCAGAAAAGTGTGTCCGGCCAAATGGGATCGAGCGTGTTGGGTTATGTGGTGCACCCCTGCAGGGAAGTTAATCTATTCGAATAGCCGTGATCTTCGGTAACAGGACGACTTGGAGTTGTACCTGGACCTTATGACAATTAGAACCGGATACTTAATAAAACACACCCTTCCAAGTGCCAGATACAACCGGTGATCGCTCTCTCACAGGGCGATGAGGGGAGGATCATCGGTTAGGGTTATGCTATGCGATGCTACTTGGAGGATTTCACTCTACTCTCTTCTACATGCTGCAAGACGAGGCTGCCAGAAGCGTAGTCTTCGAAAGGACTAGCTATCCCCCCTTATCCTGGCTTTCTGCAGTTCAGTCCACATATAATAGCCTTATTCCAGTTGATACCAATGCATACATACGTAGTGTAGCTCCTTGCTTGCGAGTACTTTGGATGAGTACTCACGGTTGCTTTCTCCCTCTTTTCCCCCTATCCCTTCTACCTGGTTGTCGCAACCAGATGTTGGAGCCCAGGAGCCAGACGCCACCTTCGACGACGACTCCTACTACACCGGAGGTGCCTACTACTACGTGCTGCCCGCTGACGGTGACCAGGAGTAGTTTAGGAGGATCCCAGGCAGGAGGCCTGCGCCTCTTTCGATCTGTATCCCAGTTTGTGCTAGCCTTCTTAAGGCAAACTTGTTTAACTTATGTCTGTACTCAGATATTGTTGCTTCCGCTGACTCGTCTGTGATCGAGCTCTTGTATTCGAGCCCTCGAGGCCCCTGGCTTGTAATATGATGCTTGTATGACTTATTTTATTTGTAGAGTTGTGTTGTGATATCTTCCCATGAGTCCCTGATCTTGATCGTACACGTTTGCTTGTATGATTAGTGTACGATTAAATCGGGGGCGTCACAAGTTGGTATCAGAGCCGACTGCCTGTAGGAATCCCCCTTCCACACTCCTTGATCGAAGTCGAGTCTAGTCAATGAAAACTGCTTTACTAACATGGCTGTGCGGCCCATGGGCCCATGTCGCCATCTGGGTGGTAATAGGATCTTTTATTCCTCGTCTATACTCTGGGACTCTGTTCTCTCTTCTATTCGGGTTAAATGATTTTACTAACTACATTAGGTTCTCGTAACGACTTTCCCCGGAGAGACCCTTCATTCCAGATGGTTGCCTGCATCACCAGAAGACTTCGAAGATATTCTCCGATCTACTCCCGAGAACTTGTGTTGATTTCTTTTGCAATCCCTTAACACCACTGAATCCTTATGGATAACTGTGTACCCTCACCGTTCATACTTTCATCCCTAGTTGTTCTTGTTATTACAAGATACCCGAAAGTATTCTCCGACTTTCGAGAATCCTTTTTCCGACTGCCTTGCAGGTCCTTGCCACCTGAATACCCCTTCGGATAATTGCTCGCCCTTATCGAGTATCCGCTCATCCCCAGTTGTTCAGCTGTTTCACAATTGTCCTCGAAGTACTATTCGATCCTCCAAAATTCCTCAGTAGCTTATTGCTCTGCAATACTTGTCTGCTTGCATTATGGATGCTTTCCATATGTCTGGCAATATTCGTTAGTATCCTTAGACACCGTCATTTTGATCCTATTGATTCAACAAGAGTGCGAATGAACACAATCATCACTTGATCCTTTTAAATTATCTTCCCGGCTTGGACGTCATTTTTGAACATAAGCTTGTTCTCGACCAGTCTGTTTGCCGTCAATTGTACCCTTAGGTCTATTGGACTTATCCACCCTTGATCAGAGCGTCTGCTTCCGATCATTCTATTTGGAAATCATAATTCCTTTGATAGGTAAGCATCAAATCATTCAGGTGTCCTATAATCTGATGCCCTTGCATCCTTTCCTCAACTGACTGTATGCCGATGCTCACATCAGCTTCGCTATGGACCGTCAGATCCTTTATTGCATTATTATTCGACAGTGTCCTCCTTATTCAATAACCTTGTGAGTTTTTCCTCGAATATGTAATGCTTTTGGTAAATTGTATCCTCTATTTTCTCAACCATGCTCTGTTTTTGAGCTGGTGGTATTTACGATTGAAGCTAGTGGTATATGTTTCCACGATACCCTGACGGGTTGAACCTATGCCTTTCTTAATCTGTGTGAACCCGAAAGTTTTCACGGGTCATACTCCTCTGGTAATTAGGTAGGTTTTGACACCGAAATCATTTTTATCTAGAGCAGTGAATGAAAGGTTATGCATTGAAGAAGTGGGAGTTGACCTTGAACTTTGTGTTCATGCCCATGGACACGATGTAGATCTTATCATTAGAGCTTCTCTTAAATTAAACTTTCCCTTGGTATAAGTTCTTATATCTGGGACCCGTCCTTTTGCAAGTGGTTTCGACCATATGTATTTCTTTGACCCATTTCATGGGCAAGTTTCAACACTTGTCTTCTGTAGATCAATACACCAGTCCAACCTTTACTTTGATCTTCCGTCGATTATTACACCATGGTACCTCGATAATATCAAGTATTACATAACCTATTATGAGTTCTTCATCGAGTACTACATTCTCACTGATTCCAATTTTTCATGGGCTCTGAGTTATTAAACACTCAAAGACCGATAACTGAACTGAGTCCACACTACGGTTCAACAACTATTATAAATCTTCTTTGCTTACGAGTTTGTACCCGATCACGTCCTACCTACCCTATTTGGCTATATCATTACTATGATGATTTTAACTGTGCTACCTGGTCCTTATTCCCGGAGCACAACTTTCGACGATGAGCTAAGCTTACGACGATCTTCCTCATCATACCATTTTTCCTTAAACAACGAGCTTGGTTTCGAGTTTGTGTCATACCCTTGGGTTCAATAACCTTTCGCTTCATCATTCCTTTGGCTTGATGTCATGCCGACCGATTACATTTGCATGGAATCTCTCAACAATTGTGTCGTGATCATCATCGGCATTCTGAACTCTTCCAGGATGTCAATTGAGTTCATTATGAGAAATACCATCCTTGCCCTCAATGATCTGTGTTATCATCGACCACCTTATTGACTTCCCTCCAACACAAACTTATTCGTGTTTTGAGTTATACTTGGAGATCCTTGCTATCCAACATTTGTTCTTCTTTACCTTGGAGTATTACCATCTTTTATATCAAGGATGTCGTGCTTAGCACACCCGGCCGGAGGCCCTATGGTTATAGATTCCTTTTCAGCAAGGTTATCCATTCTTCCATGAGGAAATTGTAAGACTTATTCTACAAGTTATTCCTGATGGATCCTTTGTGTTTCCAAAGTCTGACCTTTGCCTGAATACCATGTCAAAGCTATCTCAAAGCATATATATGGTACTCCAATTTTCAACAAGAACATTTAAAGCCTAATGTTAAATGTTTCCTGCTCAATTATCCAAATACCGCTGTACGGGTAATGTCATGAAAATTCTCTCCCCTACCTAAAGAGTTTTCTACATTATATCCTGTCATGGATAATATGTTCTGCTTGTCCTTGGGAATAATATACCCTTGAAATATGTGTTTAAACACATTTTCCTTTCCATTGTTCTGTTTAAAACCTGATAATCACTTTTCCTTTCCATTGGTTTGTTTAAACCTTCTTTTGATCTATATTGTATAAGCAGTAATATATCCTTGCTTATGTAAACACCTCGTTGTACCACTCTGTTAGAATGACCCTGTTACTTTTGTTGATGGCATTCTGGTAACCACCGATGGACGAGAATCTTGCCTACTGGTCCGCCTCGTTCAACGAGCAAGAAAATGGTTCTCTCCGTCCCTCGCCCTTGGTACTGATGTGTTGCCGACATGACCGACAGACTATCCTCTGACATGCCTTGCTTACATGATCGTGCAAGATGTCACCGTCCTTCCTACTTTTAACCATATGGTGGGCCCATAACCCACAGTTCCACAGGATCGAAACCTGACTCTCCTGTACACCTTGTTAACAAAGTTATCCCTTGCTCTTGGTTTCATAGGTAATTCGCGAGCCACCTTCCTAGTGCTCCATTCTGGTATCAGACGCAATAATTACTCTCGCTGCTCTGAACCCTTTCTCACTATGGTTCAGACCTTGAGCAACTATCTATCTGCTTGGACCCTCTCATTGTACCTTTGTACCTTACTCTCGATGTATTTTATATGTTCAACTCGAGAGGTAGTCTTATGCTCATTCATGGGTTAACCCCCAGCTTGTTTCCCTCATAAGCATTCTGACGTAGCCAAGTTTCCTATTACCTATTCGTAAGTACGTTGGAGTTTCGAAGAAAGGATGAAGACTTGGTCATGGTGATTTAAATCAGAGAAATGAAGACATCAACGAAAGGGATCAACCTCTTCGAGAAGAGCAACCAAGACTGAGAAGACTCGATAGAATTTCGTAGCCACGTCTTTCCCTTACTCCCCTCCTAAATCTCGGGACGAGATTTCTTGTAGTGGAGGAGAATTGTGACGCCCGGATAATTAGGCTACAGTAATCTCATGATAATGATGCCACGTCACCATGGTTACTGTTGTTAATCTTGCAGTGTATCACGTCCCTTTTGAATTCTAACTTAAAATAAAGTTAAACGATAAAAGTTTTCTAAAGTCAAATCCAAAATGTTCAAAGTGTAGCAAATAAATCATATATGATCAGGGTGGTGAACCCAAAATTTTATAAAATGCTTAGATGCACTAAATGATAGAAACAATAGCTAAATTATTTATTTAATCATCACTTAAATGATTAAATTATTGAAAACTACTTTTAATAAATAAAATGATAATTGTGGCAGTAATATAATTACTACCACTAATTTAGGTGCTAGAATTATATTTCATAAAACTAAAATAATATGAATTAAAACCGTAAAAGAAAAATGTTATAAACAGTTAAACAAAAAAAAAGAAATAGAAGATACCCCCCGCTGGACCATGGCCCAGCAGGCCATCGGGCCGCCAGGCCGGCCCACCCACGACCAACTCCCTCCATAACACCCCCCGAAACCCTAATCCCCCGTCCCACTCGCTCACACACCCCCCAGGTCGTTCTCTCCCCCTCCCCGATCCAGATCTGGATCGGGGGAACGAACCCAGTCGCCCCCCACGATCCCCTTCTCCCCTCACCCGCCCCGTCACCCACGACACACGCACGCCCTGGCGAACGGACAGGGGAGGGGCGCCCTATTCGATCCCCTCCCGTACGCCTACGCCCGACACAAGCCGCGGCTTCGCTAAGGCCGCCGCGAGCCGGCGCCGGCGCCGCCCTCTCGGACTCCTCGCCCTCGTGCGACGCCCGCCTGGGGCCGCCCCGAAGTCACCGGCGCCCTCGACACCGCCCGCCGCTCGCCGTCCCTGGAGCCAGCTCAACGTCGTCGCCGCCCAGACTGCCTCCCTGGCGTCCTCTACGTCGTCGCCTCCTCCCCTGCGCCGGCCGTCCCCGTCAACCTCCCCGAGCACCGCTGCCTAGACCCCACGGCCCCGTGGTGAGGCCCCGGCATCTCCTCCTTCTCTCCTGCTCCGGTCACTTCGGCCATGGCCTTGCTCACCGACGCCCGCACGCACGCCGGCCGCCCTGGCCGCGCCCGTGCCCCTTGCCTGCGCCCGCGCCCGCGCCCCACCTCGTTCGGACGCGCCCGCTGCTGGCCCCCTCTCACTGTCGGCTCCACCGTGCCGCTTCACCCCGATGCAGCTGCCCGCCGACCACCGCCGCCCCGCGTCCCTACGCCGCCTCTCGCCGCGGTGGCCGCCTGGACAGCGCCGTGGCCCCCGGCGCCCCGCAGCGCTCTGTCGGGTTCGGCCACGCCCAGGCGCCCGCTGCCTTTTTCGCCCAGCGCTCGCAAAACCCCCCGGGCCACTTACACACGGGCCCCACCGCCCTGGAACATTAAAAAAAGGATATAAAAAAGAATTTTAAATAATAATAATAATAATAATAATTAATCAATTAAATAACTAATTAGGACAAATAATTAACCTAATTAACCTTTGTTAGTTAATCTAATTAACTAATTAATGTAGTTAATCTGATAGTTAGTTAGTCTGTCAATGACCAGTGGGACCCACACGTCAGCGACCCAGTCAACACCTCTGTTGACTGCTGACGTCATGCTGACGTCAGCATGCACTGTTTGGATAATGTTGTATTAAGTTAATTAAATAAATACTAAAATTAATCTAAATCTTTAAAAATTAATATCAAATAATCCATAACTCGGATGAAAATACTTTGTACATGAAAATTGCTCAGAATGACGAGACGAATTTGGATACGTAGCCCGTTCATCCGCCATGCATCCCTAGCATAGCGAACACGCAACTTTCCCCCTCTGGCTCATCTGTCCGAAAACGCAAAACACCGGGAATACTTTCTCGGATGTTTCCCCCTTCGTCGGTATCACCTAATACCGCGTTAGGGCATACCTAGCACCGCGTATTGCCTCATTATGCTTTGTGATACCTTGATTGCTCTATTATTTATTGTATTCCCCCTCCGTTACTTCTTTCCGGTAGACCCCGAGGCTGACGGCGACCCCAGTTCGACTACGGTGTTGACGACCCCTCTCTCTTGCCAGAGCAACCAGGCAAGCCCCCCCTTTGATCACCAGATATCGCCTACTCTTCTCTCTACTACTTGCATTAGAGTAGTGTAGCATGTTACTGCTTTCCGTTAATCCTATTCTGATGCATAGCCTGTCCTTGCTACTACTGTTGTTACCTTTACCTGCAATCCTAATGCTTAGTATAGGATGCTAGTTTATCATCAGTGGCCATACATTCTTGTCCGTCTGCTATGCTATATTATCGGGCCGTGATCACTCGGGAGGTGATCACGGGTATATACTATATACTTTATACATGATACATGTGGTGACTAAAGACGGGTCGGCTTATGGAGCACCCGCGAGTGATTCATGGATTGGGGGCTGAAAGGACCTTTGTCCCAACGGCCCTTTGTGTGGATCTTTGTGGCGAAGCGACAGGGCAGGTTGAGACCACCTAGGAGAGAGGTGGGCCTGGCCCTGGTCGGCATTTGTGGTTTTTTTCAAAATAACACGCTTAACGAGATCTTGGTATTTGATCTGAGTCTGGCCACTGGCCTATACGCACTAACCATCTACGCGGGGATAGTTATGGGCACTCGACGTTGTGGTATCAGCCGAAGCCTTCGTGACGTCAGCGACTGAGTGGCGCGTGCCGGATTGGACCGTAAGCCTGCTCTTGTATTAAGGGGGCTAGTTCTGCTTCCGGCCGCGTTCGCAACGTGCAGGTGTGCAAAGGGCGATGGGCCCAGACCCCTGCGCCATAGGATTTAGACCGGCATGCTGACCTCTCTGTTGTGCCTAGGTAGGGCTGCGACGTGTTGATCTTCCGAGGCCGGGCATGACCCAAAAAAGTGTGTCCGGCCAAATGGGATCGAGCGTGTTGGGTTATGTGGTGCACCCCTGCAGGGAAGTTAATCTATTCGAATAGCCGTGATCTTCGGTAACAGGACGACTTGGAGTTGTACCTGGACCTTATGACAATTAGAACCGAATACTTAATAAAACACACCCTTCCAAGTGCCAGATACAACCGGTGATCGCTCTCTCACAGGGCGACGAGGGGAGGATCATCGGTTAGGGTTATGCTATGCGATGCTACTTGGAGGACTTCAGTCTACTCTCTTCTACATGCTGCAAGACGAGGCTGCCAGAAGCGTAGTCTTCGAAAGGACTAGCTATCCCCCCTTATCCTGGCTTTCTACAGTTCAGTCCACATATAATAGCCTTATTCCAGTTGATACCAATGCATACATATGTAGTGTAGCTCCTTGCTTGCGAGTACTTTGGATGAGTACTCACGGTTGCTTTCTCCCTCTTTTCCCCTATCCCTTCTACCTGGTTGTCGCAACCAGATGTTGGAGCCCAGGAGCCAGACGCCACCTTCGACGACGACTCCTACTACACCGGAGGTGCCTACTACTACGTGCTGCCCGCTGACGGTGACTAGGAGTAGTTTAGGAGGATCCCAGGCAGGAGGCCTGCGCCTCTTTCGATCTGTATCCCAGTTTGTGCTAGCCTTCTTAAGGCAAACTTGTTTAACTTATGTCTGTACTCAGATATTATTGCTTCCGCTGACTCGTCTGTGATCGAGCTCTTGTATTCGAGCCCTCGAGGCCCCTGGCTTGTAATATGATGCTTGTATGACTTATTTTATTTGTAGAGTTGTGTTGTGATATCTTCCCGTGAGTCCCTGATCTTGATCGTACACATTTGCGTGTATGATTAGTTTACGATTAAATCGGGGGCGTCACAGGCACCAGCCCCCCCCCCCCAAGGCCCATGCGCATGGGAGAGGGGAAACCCTAAGGGGGAGGGCCTCCACTTGACTTGGGAGGCACTCCTCCCCTCCTTGGCCGCCGCCCCAACCCTAGATGGGATCTAAGGGGGGACGGCCCCCTCTCTCCCCACCTATAAATAGTGGAGGGGTGGGAGGGCAGCCCCTCCCCTCCAATACATCTCCCTCTTGGCGCAGCCCTACCTCTTTCCCTCCTCGTCTCTCGTAGTGCTTGGCGAAGCCCTGCTGGAGTCCCGCGCTCCTCCACCACCATCACGCCGTCGTGCTGCTGCTGGACGGAGTCTTCCCCAACCTCTCCTTCTCCCCTTGCTGGATCAAGGCATAGGAGACGTCACCGGGCTGCACGTGTGTTGAACGCGAAGGCGCCGTGGTTCGGCGCTTAGATCGGAATCAACCGCGATCTGAATCGCTATGAGTACGACTCCGTCATGCGCGTTCTTGCAACGCTTCCGCTTAGCGATCTACAAGGGTATGTAGATGCACTCTCCTTCCCCTCGTTGCTAGATTACTCCATAGATTGATCTTGGTGATGCGTAGAAAATTTTAAATTTCTGCTACGATCCCCTACACATTATATAGGCATCACATTCAAGATTAGTAGACCGACTCCTGCCTGCATCTACTACTATTACTCCCCATAACGACCGCTATCCAGCATGCATATATTGTATTAAGTTCATGGAGAAACGGAGTAATGCAATAAGAACTATGACATGATGTAGACAAGATCTATCTATGTAGAGATAGACCCCATCGTTTTATCCTTAGTAGCAACGATACATACCTGTTGTTTCCCTTTCTGTCAGTGGGATCAAGCACCGTAAGATCGAACCCACTACAAAGCACATCTTCCCATTGCAATATAAATAGATGAAGTTGGCAAAACAAAACCCAAATATCAGAGAAGAAAAACGAGGCTATAAGCAATCATGCATATAAGAGATCAAAGAAACTCAAATAAATTTCATGGATATAAAAAGATAGATCTGATCATAAACTCAAAGTTCATCGGATCCCAACAAACACACCCCAAAAGAGTTACATCATATGGATCTCCAAAAGATCATTGTATTGAGAATCAATAGAGAGAGAGAGATGAAGCCATCCAGCTACTAACTACGGACCCGAAGGTCTACAAAGAACTACTCACGCATCATGGGAGAGGCACCAATGGAGGTGGTGAACCCCATCCGAGATGGTGTCTAGATTGAATCTGGTGGTTCTGGACTCTGCGGCGGCTGGATGAATATTTCGTCCACTCCCCTACGGTTCTGAAATTTTTGGGGGTATTTATAGAGCAAAGAGGCGGTCCGGGGGGCACCCGAGGTGGGCACAACCCAGGCGCAGCCAGGGCCCGTTGTGTTCCTTCTTGTCCATAAAAATTCTCCGTAAAATCTCTTGGCATTTGGACTCTGTCTGATATTAATTTCTGCGATGTAAAAAATACGGAAAAAACAGGAACTGACACTTGGCACTATGTCAATAGGTTAGTAGCAAAAAATGATATAAAATGATTATAAAACATCCAAAATTGATAATATAACAGCATAAAACAATTAAAAAATATAGATACGTTGGAGACGTATCACCTAGTTGTGTCTCTAGGAAAACAGATCTTGCTTTCAAAATCTTTGTGTTGATATTTCCCGGGGACTGCAAGATACACCCCAGCGTACCTTACATTTCAGAATGTTCCGCTCATGTTTTTTTGGCCAACTCATCTAGGAGATAGTGTTTAGCGTCTTTTCCACCCAGTTGTGAACATTTCAGAATGTTCCGCTCATGTTTTTTTGGTTTTCCTTTTGGCTCTATCTTTTTATTTTTTATTTTCCTTTCCTTTTTTTCGCTTTTATTTTCTTTTCTTCTTTAGTTTTTTCATTTTCTTCATGCTTGCCATTTTTTTCCAAATCCACAAACTTTGTGTCAAATTCATGATTTTTTAAAATTGATGGACATTTTTCAAATTCGCAAACTATTTCTAATGCACACAAAAATTTCACCTTCATGAATTTTTGTGTCCAAATTCGTGAACTTTTTGAAATTTGTGAACATTTCGAAATTTATGAACTTCTAATACGCAATATTCTTCAAATTCGTGGTTTGCTTTTCAAATTGATGAACTTTTTTGATATTCGTGAATATTTTTTGCAAATTCATGGACATTTTCTAATGCGCATTTTTTTTAAAATTCGTGAAATTATTCCTGATTTTTTTCACATTCATGAACTTGGTTAAATTTTTGCAATGTCAATGGTCAAACGTCAGTGGTCAAGGTCAAACAGACGATCGAGCGAGTTGCTGGTCCAGTAATTGATCAAGCGGCCCAACAGACCGGGTGCGTGAGCGCCATCTCAGCAAGTGCCGTTTAAGGCGCCGTTTAGGAGCTCTCACTCTCGTCTTAAGACCGCGGTAGTTGGCACTCACACAGGGCCCTAACGGGCCTCTACCTAGATATCTCTCGCAGCCGTTTTCTCTGTTTGAAGTTTAGCTCTCAGAGCCGCTTTTCGCTAGCTCTCCCAGCGTTGACAAGCTTGCTCCGTCGGTAGCACATCGTATTAGTTTAGGCAAAAATAATCCATTTTTAATAGATTAAAAATCTCATGTTGAGCCTTTAAAAAATCATGAAATTTCAAAAAGATAAATATAAAAATATCATATATTTAAAATATTCATGAGATTAAGAAATGTTCACAATTTAACATATATTAATGGATTTGTAAATGTGTGCCTGCATTTTAGAAAATGACAATTTGAAAAATTGTTGGCAAATTAGAAATATTATTTGTTAATTCATTAAAAAAAACTAAATGTTCACAAATTCTAAAACGTTCGTGGATTTGAAAAAATGCTCAAAGATTTGTAAAACGTCTATGGATTATAAAATGAAATTATGAATTTGAAAAATGATCACAATTTTAAAAATTATGCGCGAATTTAAAAGTGGTTGGGAATTTGAAAAAATATTTGACGAATTAAAAAAACAAAAAGAAAAAAAATGGAAAAGGAAGAACTTCTGAAAACTTCTTGGAACAACCTAAAACCAGTGCAAAGAGAAGTCCTACATGGGCCGACCCATCTGAACAGACTGAAAGCTTTGACTCGTGGGTGCTATTTGACACGTTAAGCGCCAAATAGAAAATACAGGCATATGCCAGTCACCAGCAAACAAAACATTTTGCTTCAAGAGTAATTATGTTTCTTTCTCTTTGTTTCAGAACCAACCCATTCATGACACTAGCCCTGGGCATGAGAAGTCCAACCAGACGATAAGACCCGAGCTCGGCTAAAAAAGGGTGTGACCAAGTTGTGCTTGCCTCTCAGGCTGGGCTCGAAGGTTGTTTTTCCGGCCTAAAAGACAGTTCGCCCATTCTCGGACTTCTATTTTTAGGGTTTTGGACCGGACTTTCATACTTAAGTATTGAAAAACAGTGTGCGGGCCAGACTTTCGTTGTTCAACATATTATCATCGAGTCGAGCTTGGGCTTCTATTTTTTGGGGGATTTTAGGTCGGTTTTCACGCTTAAGGACTAAAGGCCATTATTTGGGGTGGGCTTTCATGCTTAAGTACCAAAAATCAACGTTTGAACGGCTTTCATGCTTAAGTACTAAAACTTAGCGTCCGTACTTCAGGCTTGAGAAAAAAAATCGGGTTTCGGACCAAGCTCGGGCTTGAGACAAAGCTCTTTTCGGGCTTCAGGCCAGGCTCGAGCCTCTTTGAGAATGAGCTTTTGTAAACCAGACCCGACCCGATACATGTGCATGTTTGCTTGAAACTATTTATAGTTGGGTGGGAGAAATTAAAGAAAGAGCAGTGACCTTCATATTAGTTAAAGGGACGGCAAGACACAACATGCTTGAGTCGTGTGGCTGGACAAATAATCTGAAGCACATGGCAGCAAATCTCGCCATACAACAAAAAAACCCTAATGCCACCTCTTCAAAGAGACGGCAGGAATCTACGCCGGAGCTCCGTCATCTACTTCCAGAAGGACGAACTCGAATAGGATCAAAGCCTGAAAGACAAACTCAAAGAAGAAGCGCTGCCATCAACCCAAGCATAGCACCTGCGAGTACTAAAAAAATTCTAACCTAAACTACTAACTAGGACAGAGGCACCGGGATTCCCCTCCCCTCCACTGGCTGTCGGAGCGGCAGGCAAAGGGAGGAAAATCCACGGGCTCACTGACGAAACCTGGAGGGAAGAGTTTGCCCTAGCCGTCGAGGGATAGGGAAGGATACACTAGTTCTAGGTTTCTTCTTTGTTTACTTTGTTCCTTTTAAGTCTACCATTGCTTTCTTATCTCGACTATGACAACGACAACAATGTGTTGCAAAATGATTGCCATCCTTCTGTTGGAAATATGTCCTAGATGCAATAATAAAATGGTTATTATTGTATTTCCTTGTTCATGATAATTGTCTATTCTTCATGCTATAATTGTATTAACTGGAAACCGTAATACATGTGTGAATACATATACCATAACATGTCCCTAGTGAGCCTCTAGTTGACTAGCTCGTTGATCAATAGATGGTTATGGTTTCCTGACCATGAACACTAGATGTCATTGATAACGGGATCACATCATTAGGAGAATGAAGTGATGGACAAGACCCAATCCTAAGCATAGCACAAGATCGTGTAGTTCGTTTGCTAGAGCTTTTCTAATGTCAAGTATCATTTCCTTGGACCATGAGATTGTGAAACTCCCGGATACTGTAGGAGTACTTTGGGTGTATCAAACGTCACAACATAACTGGGTGACTATAAAGGTGCACTACAGGTATCTCCGAAAGTGTCTATTGGGTTGGCACGAATCGAGACTGGGATTTGTCACTCCGTGTGACGGAGAGGTATCTCTGGGCCCACTCGGTAATGCATCATCATAATGAGCTCCATGTGACTAAGCAGTTAGTCACGGGATCATGCGTTACGGAACGAGTAAAGTGACTTGCCGGTAACAAGATTGAAAGAGGTATTGGGATACCAACGATCGAATCTCGGGCAAGTAAAATACCGATTGACAAAGGGAATTGAATACGGGATTGATTGAATCCCCGACATCGTGGTTCATCCGATGAGATCATCGTGGAACATGTGGGAGCCAACATGGGTATCCAGATCCCTCTGTTGGTTATTGGCCGGAGAGTTGTCTCGGTTATGTCTGCCTGGTTCCCGAACCCGTAGGGTCTACACACTTAAGGTTCGATGATGCTAGGGTTATTAGGAAGACTTGTATGTGATTACCGAATGTTGTTCGGAGTCCCGGATGAGATCCCGGACGTCACGAGGAGTTCCGGAATGGTTCGGAGGTAAAGATTTATATATGGAAAGTTGTTGTTCGGGTTCCAGGAAAAGTTCGATTTTTTCCGGTATTGTACCGGGAAGCTTCCGAAAGGTTCGAGAGGATTCCGGAGGGGTCCGGAGGTCCGGAAAATGTTCCACCATGTCCAATACAGCAGCATGGGCTGTAGGGGGGCTCCCTAGCCTTAATGTGAAGGAAATATGCCCTAGAGGCAATAATGAAGTTATTATTTATTTCCTTATATCATGATAAAAGTTTATTATTCATGCTAGAATTGTATTAACCGGAAACATAATACATGTGTGAATACATAGACAAACAAAGTGTCACTAGTATGCCTCTACTTGACTAGCTCGTTAATCAAAGATGGTTATGTTTCCTAACCATGGACAAAGAGTTGTTATTTGATTAACGGGATCACATCATTAGGTGAATGATCTGATTGACATGACCCATTCCATTAGCTTAGCACCCGATCGTTTAGTATGTCGCTATTGCTTTCTTCATGACTTATACATGTTCCTATGACTATGAGATTATGCAACTCCCGTTTGCCGGAGGAACACTTTGTGTGCTACCAAACGTCACAACGTAACTGGGTGATTATAAAGGTGCTCTACAGGTGTCTCCAAAGGTACATGTTGGGTTGGCGTATTTCGAGATTAGGATTTGTCACTCCGATTGTCGGAGAGGTATCTCTGGGCCCTCTAGGTAATGCACATCACATAAGCCTTGCAAGCATTGCAACTAATGAGTTAGTTGCAAGATGATGTATTACAGAACGAGTAAAGAGACTTGCCGGTAACGAGATTGAACTAGGTATTGGATACCGACGATAGAATCTCGGGCAAGTAACATACCGATGACAAAGGGAACAACGTATGTTGTTATGCGGTCTGACCGATAAAGATCTTCGTAGAATATGTAGGAGCCAATATGGGCATCCGGGTCCCGCTATTGGTTATTGACCGGAGACATGTCTCGGTCATGTCTACATTGTTCTCGAACCGTAGGTTTTCGACAAGTTCAAGGTGTTGACTACGATGAGAGTTTCTCACTCGTATCTACGCTTAAGTCTGTCCGAATCATGTTAGCGATTGCCGCATTTTATGAAATCTGGCAAATGGATAAACAAAACTGCATTCCTTAATAGATTTATTAAAGAAAAGTTGTATATGATACAACCAGAAGGTTTTGTCAATCCTAAAGGTGCTAACAAAATATGCAATCTCCAGCGATCCATCTATGGACTGGTGCAAGCATCTCGGAGTTGGAATATACGCTTTGATAAGTTGATCAAAGCATATAGTTTTATACAGACTTGCGATGAAGCTTATATTTACAAGAAAGTGAGTGGGAGCACTACAACATTTCTGATAAGTATATGTGAATGACATATTGTTGATCGGAAATAATGTAGAATTATTCTGCAAAGCATAAAGGAGTGTTCGAAAGGAATTTTCCAAAGAATGACCTCAGTGAAGTTGCTGACATATTGAACATCAAGATCTATAGAGATAGATCAAGACGCTTGATAAGTTTTTTTCAATGAGTACATACCTTGACAAGATTTTGAAGTAGTTCAAAATAGAACAGTCAAAGAAAGAGTTCTTGTCTGTGTTACAAGGTGTGAAATTGAGTAAGACTCAAAACCCGACCACGACAGAAGATAGAAAGAGAATGAAAGTCATTCCCTATGCCTCAGCCATAGGTTCTATAAAGTATGCCATGCTATGTACCAGATCTATTGTATACCCTACACTGATTTTGACAAGGTAGTACAATAGTGATCTAGGAGTAGATCACTGGACAGCGGTCAAGATTATCCTTAGTGGAATAAGGATATGTTTCTCGATTATGGAGGTGACAAAAAGGTTCGTCGTAAAGGGTTACGTCGATGCAAGTTTTGACACTAATCCAAATGACTCTAAGTCTCAATCTGGATACATATTGAAAGTGGGAGCAATTAGCTAGAGTAGCTCTGTGCAGAGCATTGTTGACATAGAAATTTGCAAAATACATACGGATCTGAATGTGGCAGACCCGTTGACTAAAATTCTCTCACAAGCAAAACATGATCACACCTTAGTACTCTTTGGGTGTTAATCACATAGCGATGTGAACTAGATTACTGAATCTAGTAAACCCTTTGGGTGTTGGTCACATGGCGATGTGAACTATGGGTGTTAATCACATGATGATGTGAACTACCGATGTTAATCACATGGTGATGTGATCTAGATTATTGACTCTAGTGCAAGTGGGAGACTGAAGGAAATATGCCCTAGAGGCAATAATGAAGTTATTATTTATTTCCTTATATCATGATAAAAGTTTATTATTCATGCTAGAATTGTATTAATCGGAAACATAATACATGTGTGAATACATAGACAAACAAAGTGTCACTAGTATGCCTCTACTTGACTAGCTCGTTAATCAAAGATGGTTATGTTTCCTAACCATGGACAAAGAGTTGTTATTTGATTAACGGGATCACATCATTAGGTGAATGATCTGATTGACATGACCCATTCCATTAGCTTAGCACCCGATCGTTTAGTATGTTGCTATTGCTTTCTTCATGACTTATACATGTTCCTATGACTATGAGATTATGCAACTCCCGTTTGCCGGAGGAACACTTTGTGTGCTACCAAACGTCACAACATAACTGGGTGATTATAAAGGTGCTCTACAGGTGTCTCCCAAGGTACATGTTGGGTTGGCGTATTTCGAGATTAGGATTTGTCACTCCGATTGTCGGAGAGGTATCTCTGGGCCCTCTCGATAATGCACATCACATAAGCCTTGCAAGCATTGCAACTAATGAGTTAGTGGCGAGATGATGTATTACGGAACGAGTAAAGAGACTTGCTGGTAACGAGATTGAACTAGGTATTGGATACCGACGATCGAATCTCGGGCAAGTAACATACCGATGACAAAGGGAACAACGTATGTTGTTATGCGGTCTGACCGATAGAGATCTTCGTAAAATATGTAGGAGCCAATATGGGCATCCGGGTCCCGCTATTGGTTATTGACCGGAGACATGTCTCGGTCATGTCTACATTGTTCTCGAACCGTAGGGTCCGCACGCTTAAGGTTTCGATGACAGTTATATTATGAGTTTATGAGTTTTGATGTACCGAAGGAGTTCGGAGTCCCAGATGGGATTGGGTACATGACGAGGAGTCTCGAAATGGTCGAGACGTAAAAAACGATATATTGGACGACTATATTCGGACATCAGAAAGGTTCCGAGTGATTCGGGTATTTTTCGGAGTACTAGGGAGTTACGGGAATACGGGGAGAAGTATTGGGCCTTATTGGGCCATACGGGAAAGAGAGAGGGGCTGCCTAGGGCAGGCCGCGCGCCTCCCCAAGGCCTAGTCCGAATTGGACTAAGGGGAGGGGCTGCGCCCCCTCCTTCCTTTCCTTCTCCCTTTCCCTTCCTTGAAAGGACTCCTAGTTGGACTAGGAAAGGGGGAATCCTACTCCCGGTGGGAGTAGGACACCCCTAGGGCGCGCCATAGAGAGGCCGGCCCTCCCCTCCTCCACTCCTTTATATACGGGGGCAGGGGGCACCCCATAGACACACAAGTTGATCTTCGTGATCGTTCCTTAGCCGTGTGCGGTGCCCCCCTCCACCATATTCCACCTCGGTCATATTGTAGCGGTGCTTAGGCGAAGCCCTGCGACGGTAGAACATCAAGATCGTCACCACGCCGTCGTGCTGACGGAACTCCTCCCCGACGCTTTGCTGGATCGGAGCCCGGAGATCGTCATCGAGCTGAACGTGTGCCAAGAACTCGGAGGTGCCGGAGTAACGGTGCTTGGATCGGTCGGATCGTGAAGACGTACGACTACATCAACCGCGTTGTCACAACGCTTCCGCTGTCGATCTACAAGGGTACGTAGATCACACTCTCCCCTCTCGTTGCTATGCATCACCATGATCTTGCGTGTGCATAGGAAATTTTTTGAAATTACTACGTTCCCCAACAGTGGTATCAGAGCCTAGGTTTTATATGTTGATGTTATATGCACGAGTAGAACACAAGTGAGTTGTGGGCGATATAAGTCATACTGCTTACCAGCATGTCATACTTAGGTTCGGCGGTATTGTTGGACGAAGCGGCCCGGACCGACATTACGCGTACGCTTACGCGAGACCGGTTCTCCCGACGTGCTTTGCACAAAGGTGGCTAGCGGGTGACAGTTTCTCCAACTTTAGTTGAACCGAGTGTGGCTACGCCCGGTCCTTGCGAAGGTTCAAACAACACCAACTTGACAAACTATCGTTGTGATTTTGATGCGTAGGTAAGATTGGTTCTTGCTTAAGCCCGTAGCAGCCACGTAAAACTTGCAACAACAAAGTAGAGGACGTCTAACTTGTTTTTGCAGGGCATGTTGTGATGTGATATGGTCAAAACATGATGAGATATAAGTTGTTGTATGAGATGATCATGTTTTGTTAAAGTTATCGGCATCTGGCAAAAGCCTTATGGTTGTCTCTTTATTGCATAAGATGCAAGCGCCAAATAATTGCTTTACTTTATCGCTATGCGATAGAAATGGTTGCAAGAGCAATAGTTGGCGAGACGACCGTGTGACGACACATTGATATAGATCAAGATGATGGAGATCATGGTGTCATGCCGGTGACGATAGAGATCATGACAGTACATTGGAGATGGAGATCAAAGGCGCAAGATGATGATGGCCATATCATGTCACATATTTTGATTGCATATGATGTTTATCTTTTATACATCTTATTTTGCTTAGTATGACGGTAGCATTTTAAGATGATCTCTCACTAATTATCAAGAAGTGTTCTCCCTGAGTATGCACCGTTGCGAAAGTTCTTCGTGCTGAGACACCACATGATGATCGGGTGAGATAGGCTCTACGTTCAAATACAACGGGTGCAAAACAGTTGCACACGCGGAATAGTCAGGTTATACTTGACGAGCCAAGCATATACAGATATGGCCTCGGAACACGGAGACCGAAAGGTCGAGCGTGAATCTTATAGTAGATATGATCAATGTAGTGATGTTCACCAATGAAACTACTCCATCTCACGTGATGATCGGACATGGTTTAGTTGATTTGGATCACGTGATCACTTAGAGGATTAGAGGGATGTCTATCTAAGTGGGAGTTCTTAAGTAATATGATTAAATTGAACTTAAATTTATCATGAACTTAGTCCTGGTAGTATTTTGCAAATCATGTTGTAGATCAATAGCTCGTGTTGTCGCTTCCCTGTGTTTATTTTGATATGTTCCTAGAGAAAATTGTGTTGAAAGATGTTAGTAGCAAAGATGCGGATTGGATCCGTGATCTGAGGTTTATCCTCATTGCTGCACAGAAGAATTATGTCCTTGATGCACCGCTAGGTGACGGGCCTATTGCAAGAGCAGATGCAGACGTTATGAACGTTTGGCTAGCTCAATATGATGACTACTTGATAGTTTAGTGCACCATGCTTAACAACTTAGAATCGGGACTTCAAAGAAGTTTTGAACGTCATGGACCATATGAGATGTTCCAGGAGTTGAAGTTAATATTTCAAGCAAATACCCGAGTTGAGAGATATGAAGTCTCCAACAAGTTATATAGCTAAAAGATGGAGGAGAATCGCTCAACTAGTGAGCATGTGCCCAGATTGTCTGAGTACTACAATCGCTTGAATCAAGTGGGAGTTAATCTTCCAGATAAGATAGTGATTGACAGAATTCTCTAGTCACCATCACCAAGTTAGTAGAACTTCATGATGAACTATGATATGCAAGGGATAACGGAAATGATTCCCAAGCTCTTCGTAATGCGGAAATTGATGAAGGTAGAAATCAAGAAAAACATCAAGTGTTGATGGTAGACAAGACCACTAGTTTCAAGAAAAGGGCAGAGGGAAGAAGGGGAACTTCAAAAAGAACAGCAAGCAAGTTGCTGCTCAAGTGAAGAAGCCCAACTCTGGTCCTAAGCCTGAGACTAAGTGCTTGTACTGCAAAGGGACTGGTCACTGGAAGCGGAACTACCCCAAGTGATTGGCGGATAAGAAGGATGGCAAAGTGAACATAAGTATATTTGATATACATGTTATTGATGTGTACTTTACTAGTGTTTATAGCAACCCCTCAGTATTTGATACTAGTTCAGTTGCTAAGATTAGTAACTCGAAACGGGAGTTGCAGAATAAACAGAGACTAGTTAAGGGTGAAGTGACGATGTGTGTTGGAAGTGGTTCCAAGATTGATATGATCATCATCGCACACTCCCTATACTTTCGGGATTAGTGTTGAACCTGAATAAGTGTTATTTGGTGTTTGCGTTAAACATGAATATGATTTGATAATGTTTATTGTAATACGGTTATTCATTTTAAGTAAGAGAATAAATTGTTGTTCTGTTTACATGAATAAAACCTTATATGGTTACACACCCAATGAAAATAGTTCATTGGATCTCGATCGTAGTGATACACATAATCATAATATTGAAACCAAAAGATGCAAAGTTAATAATGATAGTGCAACTTATTTGTAGCACTGCCGTTTAGGTCATATTGGTGTAAAGCGCATGAAGAAACTCCATGCTGATGGGATTTTGGAATCACTTGATTATGAATCACTTGATGCTTGCGAACCATGCCTCATGGGCAAGATGACTAAGACTCTGTTCTCCGGAGCGAGCAACTGACCTATTGGAAATAATACATACTGATGTATGTGGTCCGATGAGTGTTAAGGCTCACGGCAAGTATCGTTATTTTCTGAACTTCACAGATGATTTGAGCAGATATGGGTTTATCTACTTGATGAAACATAAGTCTGAAACATTTGAAAAGTTCAAAGAATTTCAGAGTGAAGTGGAAAATCATCGTGACAAGAAAATAAAAGTTTCTACGATATTATCGCAGAGGTAAAATATTTGAGTTACGAGTTTGGCCTTCAATTAAAACAATGTGAAATAGTTTCACTACTCACGCCACCTGGAACACCATAGTGTAATGGTGTGTCCGAACGTCATAACCTTACTTTATTAGATATAGTGCGATCTATGATGTCTCTTACCGATCTACCACTATCGTTTTGGGGTTATGCATTAGAGACAGCTGCATTCACGTTAAATAGGGCACCATCTAAATCCGTTGAGACGACACCGTGTGAACTATGGTTTGGCAAGAAACCTAAGCTGTCGTTTCTTAAAGTTTGGAGTTGCGATGCTTATGTGAAAAAGTTTCATCTCGATAAGCTCAAACTCAAATCGGAGAAATATGTCTTCATAGGATACCCAAAGGAGACAGTTGGGTACACCTTCTATCACAGATCCGAAGGCAAGACATTCGTTGCTAAGATTGGATCCTTTCTAGAGAAGGAGTTTCTCTCGAAAGAAGTGAGTGGGAGGAAAGTAGAACTTGATGAGGTAACTGTACCTGCTCCCTTATTGGAAAGTAGTTCATCACAGAAATCTATTCCTGTGACTACTACACCAATTAGTGAGGAAGCTAATGATGATGATCATGTAACTTCAGATCAAGTTACTACCGAATCTCGTAGGTAAACCAGAGTGAGATCTGCACCAGAGTGGTACGGTAATCCTGTTCTGGAGGTCATGCTACTTAACCATGACGAACCTACGAACTATGAAGAAGCGATGGTGAGCCCAGATTCCGCAAAATGGCTTGAGGCCATGAAATCTGAGATGGGATCTATGTATGAGAACAAAGTATGGACTTTGGTTGACTTGCCCGATGATCGACAAGCAATTGATAATAAATGGATCTTCAAGAGGAAGACGGACGTTGATAGTAGTGTTACTATCTACAAAGCTAGAATTGTCGCAAAAGGTTTTCGACAAGTTCAAGGTGTTGACTACGATGAGAGTTTCTCACTCGTATCTACGCTTAAGTCTGTCCGAATCATGTTAGCGATTGCCGCATTTTATGAAATCTGGCAAATGGATAAACAAAACTGCATTCCTTAATAGATTTATTAAAGAAAAGTTGTATATGATACAACCAGAAGGTTTTGTCAATCCTAAAGGTGCTAACAAAATATGCAATCTCCAGCGATCCATCTATGGACTGGTGCAAGCATCTCGGAGTTGGAATATACGCTTTGATAAGTTGATTAAAGCATATAGTTTTATACAGACTTGCGATGAAGCCTGTATTTACAAGAAAGTGAGTGGGAGCACTACACCATTTCTGATAAGTATATGCGAATGACATATTGTTGATCGAAAATAATGTAGAATTATTCTGCAAAGCATAAAGGAGTGTTTGAAAGGAATTTTCCAAAGAAAGACCTCGGTGAAGTTGCTGACATATTGAACATCAAGATCTATAGAGATAGATCAAGACGCTTGATAAGTTTTTTTCAATGAGTACATACCTTGACAAGATTTTGAAGTAGTTCAAAATAGAACAGACAAAGAAAGAGTTCGTGTCTGTGTTACAAGGTGTGAAATTGAGTAAGACTCAAAACCCGACCACGACAGAAGATAGAAAGAGAATGAAAGTCATTCCCTATGCCTCAGCCATAGGTTCTATAAAGTATGCCATGCTATGTACCAGATCTATTGTATACCCTACACTGATTTTGACAAGGTAGTACAATAGTGATCTAGGAGTAGATCACTGGACAGCGGTCAAGATTATCCTTAGTGGAATAAGGATATGTTTCTCGATTATGGAGGTGACAAAAAGGTTCGTCGTAAAGGGTTACGTCGATGCAAGTTTTGACACTAATCCAGATGACTCTAAGTCTCAATCTGGATACATATTGAAAGTGGGAGCAATTAGCTAGAGTAGCTCTGTGCAGAGCATTGTTGACATAGAAATTTGCAAAATACATACGGATCTGAATGTGGCAGACCCGTTGACTAAAATTCTCTCACAAGCAAAACATGATCACACCTTAGTACTCTTTGGGTGTTAATCACATAGCGATGTGAACTAGATTACTGAATCTAGTAAACCCTTTGGGTGTTGGTCACATGGCGATGTGAACTATGGGTGTTAATCACATGATGATGTGAACTATCGATGTTAATCACATGGTGATGTGATCTAGATTATTGACTCTAGTGCAAGTGGGAGACTGAAGGAAATATGCCCTAGAGGCAATAATGAAGTTATTATTTATTTCCTTATATCATGATAAAAGTTTATTATTCATGCTAGAATTGTATTAACCGGAAATATAATACATGTGTGAATACATAGACAAACAAAGTGTCACTAGTATGCCTCTACTTGACTAGCTCGTTAATCAAAGATGGTTATGTTTCCTAACCATGGACAAAGAGTTGTTATTTGATTAACGGGATCACATCATTAGGTGAATGATCTGATTGATATGACCCATTCCATTATCTTAGCACCCGATCATTTAGTATGTTGCTATTGCTTTCTTCATGACTTATACATGTTCCTATGACTATGAGATTATGCAACTCCCGTTTGCCGGAGGAGCACTTTGTGTGCTACCAAACGTCACAACATAACTGGGTGATTATAAAGGTGCTCTACAGGTGTCTCCGAAGGTACATGTTGGGTTGGCGTATTTCGAGATTAGGATTTGTCACTCCGATTATCAGAGAGGTATCTCTGGGCCCTCTCGGTAATGCACATCACATAAGCCTTGCAAGCATTGCAACTAATGAGTTAGTTGCGAGATGATGTATTACGGAACGAGTAAAGAGACTTGCCGGTAACGAGATTGAACTAGGTATTGGATACCGACGATCGAATCTCAGGCAAGTAACATACCGATGACAAAGGGAACAACATATGTTGTTATGCGGTCTGACCGATAAAGATCTTCGTAGAATATGTAGGAGCCAATATGGGCATCCAGGTCCCGCTATTGGTTATTGACCGGAGACATGTCTCGGTCATGTCTACATTGTTCTCGAACTGTAGGGTCCGCACGCTTAAGGTTTCGATGACAGTTATATTATGAGTTTATGAGTTTTGATGTACCGAAGGAGTTCGGAGTCCCGGATGGGATCGGGGACATGACGTGGAGTCTCGAAATAGTTGAGACGTAAAAATCGATATATTGGACGACTATATTCGGACATCCGAAATGTTCCGAGTGATTCGGGTATTTTTCGGAGTACCGGGGAGTTACGGGAATACGGGGAGAAGTATTGGGCCTTATTGGGCCATACGGGAAAGAGAGAGGGGCTGCCTAGGGCAGGCCGCGCGCCTCCCCAAGGCCTAGTCCGAATTGGACTAAGGGGAGGGGCTGCGCCCCCTCCTTCCTTTCCTTCTCCCTTCCCCTTCCTTGAAAGGACTCCTAGTTGGACTAGGAAAGGGGGAATCCTACTCCCGGTGGGAGTAGGACTCCCCTAGGGCGCGCCATAGAGAGGCCGGCCCTCCCCTCCTCCACTCCTTTATATACTGGGGCAGGGGGCACCCCATAGACACACAAGTTGATCTTCGTGATCGTTCCTTAGCCGTGTGCGGTGCCCCCCTCCACCATATTCCACCTCGGTCATATTGTAGCGGTGCTTAGGCGAAGCCCTGCGATGGTAGAACATCAAGATCGTCACCACGCCGTTGTGCTGACGGAACTCCTCCCCGACGCTTTGCTGGATCGGAGCCCGGGGATCGTCATCGAGCTGAACGTGTGACAAGAACTCGGAGGTGCCGGAGTAACGGTGCTTGGATCGGTCGGATCGTGAAGACGTACGACTACATCAACCGCGTTGTCACAACGCTTCTGCTGTCGATCTACAAGGGTACGTAGATCACACTCTCCCCTCTCGTTGCTATGCATCACCATGATCTTGCGTGTGTGTAGGAAATTTTTGAAATTACTACATTCCCCAACATAATGGGCCAGGGGCACCAGCCCCCCCAAGGCCCATGCGCATGGGAGAGGGGAAACCCTAAGGGGGAGGGCCTCCACTTGACTTGGGGGGCACTCCTCCCCCCCTTGGCCGCCGCCCCCAACGCTAGATGGCATCTAGGGGGGCCAGCCCCTCTTTCCCCACCTATAAATAGTGGAGGGGTGGGAGGGCGGCCACACCCTTGCACCTGGCGTAGCCCCTCCCCTCCAATACCTCTCCTCCTCCGCGTGAGCTTGACGAAGCCCTGCAAGAGAACTGCCACTCCATCACCACCACGTCGTCGTGCTGCTATTGGACTCTCCTCCTCAACCTCTCCCTCCTCCTTGCTGGATCAAGGCGCGGGAGATGTCTCCGTGCTGTATGTGTGTTGAACGCGGAGGCGCCGTCCGTTCGGCGCTAGATCGGATCTTCCGCGATTTGAATCGCCGTGAGTACGACTCCATCAACCGCATTCTTGTAACGCTTCCGCTTAGCGATCTTCAAGGGTATGAAGATGCACTCCCTCTCTCTCGTTGCTAGTATCTCCTAGATTGATCTTGGTGACACATAGGAAAATTTTGAATTATTGCTACGTTCCCCAACAGTGGTATCGGAGCTAGGTCTATGCGTAGATTCTATGCACGAGTAGAACACAAAGTAGATGTGGGCGATGATTTGTTCAATTTGCTTGTCGTTACTAGTCTTATCTTGATTCGGTGGCATTGTGGGATGAAGCAGCCCGGACCGACCTTACACGTACACTTACGTGAGACAGGTTCCACCGACTGACATGCACTTGATGCATAAGGTGGCTAGCGGGTGTCTGTCTCTCCCACTTTAGTCGGATCGGATTCGATGAAGAGGGTCCTTATGAAGGGTAAATAGCAATTGGCATATCATCGTTGTGGCTTTTGCGTAGGTAAGAAACGTTCTTGCTAGAAATCCATAGCAGCCACGTAAAACATGCAACAACAATTAGAGGACGTCTAACTTGTTTTTGCAGGGTATGCTATGTGATGTGATATGGCCAAAAGGATGTGATGAATGATATATGTGATGTATGAGATTGATCATGTTCTTGTAATAGGAATCACGACTTGCATGTCAATGAGTATGACAACCTGCAGGAGCCATAGGAGTTGTCTTAATTTATTTATGACATGCGTGTCAATGAAAACGCCATGTAATTACTTTACTTTATTGATAACCATTAGCCATAGTAGTAGAAGTAATAGTTGGTGAGGCAACTTCATGAAGACACGATGATGGAGATCATGATGATGGAGATCATGGTGTCATGCCAGTGACGATGGTGTTCATGTCGCGCCTCGAAGATGGAGATCAAAGGCGCAAGATGATATTGGCCATATCATGTCACTTTATGATTTGCATGTGATGTTTGTCATGTTTACATCTTATTTGCTTAGAACGACGGTAGCATAAATAAGATGATCCCTCGCAATAATTTCAAGAAAGTGTTCCCCCTAACTGTGCACCGTTGCTAAGGTCCGTTGTTCCGAAGCACCACGTGATGACCGGGTGTGATAGGTTCTAACGTTCGCATACAACGGGTGTAAGCCAGATTTACACATGCAATACACTTAGGTTAACTTGACGAGCCTAGCATAAACAGACATGGCCTCGGAACACGGAAGACCGAAAGGTCGAACATGAGTCATATAGTGGATACGATCAACATGAAGATGTTCACCGATGATGACTAGTCCGTCTCATGTGATGATCGGACACGACCTAGTTGACTCAGATCATGTATCACTTAGATGACTAGAGGGATGTCTATCTAAGTGGGAGTTCATTGAATAATTTGATTAGATGAACTTAATTATCATGAACATAGTCAAAAGGTCTTTGCAAATTATGTCGTAGCTCATGCTTGGTTCTACTGTTTTAGATATGTTCCTAGAGAAAATTTAGTTGAGAGTTGACAGTAGCAATTATGCGGACTGGGTCCGTGAACTGAGGATTGTCCTCATTACTGCATAGAAGGGTTATGTCCTTAATGCACCACTCAGTGTGTTGAACCTCGAGCATCATCTGTAGATGTTGGGAAACATCTGACATACACGTTTTGATGACTACGTGATAGTTTAGTACGTAATACTAACAGTTTAGAATTGTGGCACCAAAGACGTTTTTGAAACATCGCAGAACATATGAGATGTTCCAAAGACTGAAATTGGAATTTCAGACTAGTGCCCACGTCAAGAGGTATGAGACCTGTAACAAGTTTCTTAAGCCTGCAAACTAAGGGAGAAATACTCAATCATTGAGCATGTGCTCAGATTGTCTGAGTACTGCAATCTCTTGAATCAAGTGGGAGTTAATCTTCCAGATGAGATAGTGATGGTTCTCCATAGTTACTGCCACCAATCTATTGGAGCTTCATGATGAACTATAACATATCAGGAATAGACATGATGATCCTTGAGCAACTCGCGATGTTTGACACCGCGAAAGTAGAAATCAAGTAGGAGCATCAATTGTTGATGGTTAAACCACTAGTTTCGAGAAGGGCAAGGGAAAGAAGGGATACTTCATGAGACGGCAAATCAATTGCTACTCTAGTGAAGAAACCCAAGGTTGAACCAAACCCGAGACTAAGTGCTTCTATAATGAGGGGAACGGTCACTGAAGCAGAACTACCCTAGATACTTGGTAGATGAGAAGGCTGGCAAGGTCGACAGAAGTATTTTGGATATACGTCATATTATTGTGTGCTTTACTAGTACTCCTAGTAGCACCAGGGTAATAAATACCGGTTCGGTTGCTAAGCGTTAGTAACTCGAAATAAAAGGCTATGGAGACTAGCTAAAGGTGAGATGATGATATGTGTTGGAAGTGTTTCCAAGGTTGATGTGATCAAACATCGCACGCTCCCTCTACCATCGGGATTGGTGTTAAACCTAAATAATTGTTATTTGGTGTCTGCGTTGAGCATAGACATGATTGGATTATGTTTATCGCAATATGGTTATTCATTTAAGGAGAATAATGGTTGCTCTGTTTATTTAAATAATACCTTCAATGGTCTTGCACCTAAAATGAATGGTTTATTGAATCTCGATCGTAGTGATACACATGTTCATGCCAAAAGATATAAGATAGTAATGATAGTACCACATACTTGTGGCATTGCAATTTGAGTCATATTGGTATAAAACGCATGAAGAAGCTCCATGTTGATGGATCTTTGGACTCACTCGTTTTTGAAAAGATTGAGACATGCGAACCATGTCTATTGGTATATATGCATGAAGAAACTCCATATAGATGGATCGTTTGGACTCACTTGATTTTGAATCACTTGAGACATGCAAATCATACCACATGGGCAAGATGACTGAAAGACCTCATTTTCAGTAAGATGGAACAAGAAAGCAACTTGTTGGAAGTAATACATTTTGATGTGTGCAGTCCAATGAGTGCTAAGGCACGCAGTGGATATCGTTATGTTCTTACTTCACAGATGATTTGAGTAGATGCTATGTATATTTACTTGATGAAACACAAGTCTGAATTATTGAAAGGTTCAAGTAATTTTAGAGTGAAGTTGAAGATCATCGTGACAAGAGGATAAAATGTCTATGATATGATCATAGAGATGAATATCTGAGTTACGAGTTTGGCACACAATTAAGACATTGTGGAAATTGTTTCACGACTAATACCGCCTGGAACACCATAGTGTGATGGTGTGTCCGAACATCATAGCTGCACCCTATTGGATGTGGTGCATACCATAATGTCTCTTATCGAATTACCACTATCGTCTATGGGTTAGGCATTAGAGACAACCGCATTCACTTTATATAGGGCACCACGTAATTCCGTTGAGATGACACCGTATGAACTATGGTTTAGAGAAACCTAAGCTGTCATTTCGTAAAAGTTTGGGGCTGCAACGCTTATGTGAAAAAGTTTCAGGCTGATAAGCTTGAACCCAAAGCGGATAAATGCATCTTCATAGAATACCCAAAAACAGTTGGGTATACCTCCTATTTCAGATCCGGAAGCAAAAGTGATTGTTTCTAGAAACGGGTCCTTTCTCGAGGAAAAGTTTCTCTCGAAAGAATTGAGTGGGAGGATGGTGGAGACTTGATGAGGTTACTGAACCGTCACTTCAACTAGTGTGTCGCAGGGCACAGGAAGTTGTTCCTGTGGCACCTACACCAATTGAAGTGGAAGCTTATGATAGTGATCATGAAATTTCGGATCAAGTCACTACCAAACCTCGTAGGTCGACAAGGATGCGTACTACTTCAGAGTGGTACGTAACCCTGTCTTGGAAGTCATGTTGCTAGACAACAATGAACCTACGAGCTATGGAGAAGCGATGGTGGGCCCGGATTCTGACGAATGGCTTGAGGCCATAAAATCCGAGAGAGGATCCATGTGAAAACAAAGTATAGACTTTGGAAGAACTACTTGATGGTCGTAAGGCTATTGGGTACAGATGGATTTTAAAAGGAAGGCGGACAATGATGGTAAGTATCACCATTAAGAAAGCTCGACTTGTCGTTAAGATGTTTTCCGACAAGTTCAAGGAGTTGACTACGGTGACACTTTCTCACTCGTAGCGATACTAAGAGTCTGTTGGAATTGTATTAGCAGTTACGACATTATTTATGAAATCTTGCAGATAGGATGTCAAAAACATTGTTTCCTCGACAATTTTCTTGAGGAAAGGTTGTATGTGATACAACCAGAAGGTTTTGTCAATCCTGAAAAATGCTAACAAGTATGCAAAGCTCCAGCAATCCTTCTAAGGACTGGAGTAAGCATCTCGGAATTGGAATGTACACTTTGGTGAGATGATCAAAGATTTTGGGTTTATACAAAGTTTATGAGAAACTTGTATTTCCAAAGAAGTGAGTGGGAGCACTATAGAATTTTTGATGAGTATATGTTGTTAACATATTGTTGATCAGAAATGATGTAGAATTTCTGGAAAGCATACAGGGTTATTTGAAAAGTGTTTTTCAATGGAAAACCTGGACAAAGCTACTTGAACATTGAGCATCAAGATCTATAAGGATAGATCAAAAATGCTTAATAGTACTTTCAAATGAATACGTACCGTGACAAGATTTTGAAGGAGTTCAAAATAGATCAGCAAAGAAGGAGTTCTTGGCTGTGTTACAAGGTGTGGGTATTGAGTAAGACTCAAGACCTGACCACGACAGAAGAGAGAGAAAGGATGAAGGTCATCCCCTATGCTTTAAACGTAGGCTCTACAGTATGCTATGATGTGTACCGCACCTGAAGTGTGCCTTGCCATGAGTCAGTCAAGGGGTACAAGAGTGATCCAGGAATGGATCACATGACAGCGGTCGAACTTATCCTTAGTAACTAGTGGACTAATGAATTTTCTCGATTATGGAGGTGGTAAAAGAGTTCGTCGTAAAGGGTTACATCGATGCAAACTTTGACACTAATCCAGATGACTCTGAGTAGTAAACCGGATTCGTATAATAGAGCAGTTATTTGGAATAGATCCAAGTAGCGCATGGTAGCTGCATCTACAAGATGACATAGAGATTTGTAAAGCACACACGGATCTGAAAGGTTCAGACCCGTTGACTAATAACCTCTCTCACAAGCGAGATATGATCAAACCCCATGGGTGTTGGATTCATTACAATCACATAGTGATGTGAAAGCACAAGTGCTCCCTGGGTGGTTTTGGTAATTAATGTCAACATATCTCTTGTTGGACTAACACTTTTACCTAGTATGTTTCAGATAAGTTCAGCAATGGAGTGGCATGGACTAGAGGATGTGGAACCCCTTCAAGATGCTAAGGACAAAGGATTGGCTCAAGCTTCAAGATCAAGACTCTACATTTTCTATTTTAGTGATCCAAGATCACATTGAGTCTATAGGAAAAGCCAATACTATCAAGAGGGGATGAGGTGTTGCTTAATGGCTTGCTTGCTCAAAGTGCTTAGTGATATGCTCCAAAACCCTCAACTACCTTCCCACATCCACATATGACCTAAACCAAAAGTCAAACTCGGCCCCACCGATTCTATCTATCCGGCGCCACCGAGTTTCAGATGTCATAGCCACTGCCACAAACCCTAGCAAATTGGTTTCACCGATAGGGATCTCGGTCTCACCGAGTGGGATTGTAATCTCTCTGTGTATGTCCATTACCAAAATCGGTCTCACCGAGTTTGAGAAATCGGTACTACCGAGATTACAATGCAAACCCTCTGGTTAGCTTATTACCAAAATCGGTCCCACCGAGTTTGTGTAATCGGTCCCATCGAGTTTGCCTGACCAACTCTCTGGTTAGCTTATTACCAAAATCGGTCCCACCGAGTTTGTGTAATCGGTTACACCGAGATTACGTTATGCCCTAACCCTAACCATATCGGTCCTACCGAATTGCATCTCAGTCCCACCGAAAATCCTAACGGTCACTAGGTTTGCTGAATCGGTCCGACCGAGTTTAATCATTCGGTCCCACCGAGTTTGGCAAATTGTGTGTAACAGTTAGATTTTGTGTGGAGACTATATATACCCCTCCACCCACTCTTCATTCATGGAGAGAGCCATCAGAACATACCTACATTTCCAATACACATTTTCTGAGAGAGAACCACCTACACTTGTGTTGAGGTCAAGATATTCCATTCCAACCATATGAATCTTGATCTCTAGCCTTTCCCAAGTTGCTTTCCACTCAAATCTTCTTTCCACCAAATCCAAATCCTGTGAGAGAGAGTTGAGTGTTGGGGAGACTATCATTTGAAGCACAAGAGCAAGGAGTTCATCATCAACACACCATTTGTTACTTCTTGGAGAGTGGTGTCTCCTAGATTGGCTAGGTGTCACTTGGAAGCCTCCAACAAGATTGTGGAGTTGAACCAAGGAGTTTGTAAGGGCAAGGAGATCGCCTACTTCGTGAAGATCTACCGCTAGTGAGGCAAGTCCTTCGTGGGCGACGGCCGTGATGGAATAGACAAGGTTGCTTCTTCGTGGACCCTTCGTGGGTGGAGCCCTCCGTGGACTCGCGCAACCGTTACCCTCTGTGGGTTGAAGTCTCCATCAACGTGGATGTACGATAGCACCACCTATCGGAACCACGACAAAAACATCCGTGTCTACAATTGCGTTTGAATTCTCCAAACCCTTCTGTTTACATTCTTGCAAGTTGCATGCTTTACTTTCCGTTGCTCATATACTCATTGCATGCTTGCTTGATATGTATTGTGTTTGTTAAACTTGTGCTTAAACTCCACTTAAACTTAAGAATATTAAAAACTGCAATTTTTGGCACTTAGTGTCTAATCACCCCCCCCCTCTAGACACCACTTCTCGATCCTTTCAATTGGTATCAGAGCATTGGTCTCCATAGCCTTGGTTTAAACACCATTGGAGGAAGATGGATGTGTCTACTTTGGGGAGTCTTAGACATAGAGTGCCTATTCTTGATGGAGAGTATTTTCATGAGTGGAAAAATGAAATGCTTGAGATTTTCAATGAATATCATTTGAACAAGTACATTACTAGCCCTTGTGCACCTCATGTTGATCCTTTGCACCCTACCCTAGATGAAGATATTGACATGATTCGCAATCTTAGAACTGTTGAGCTCATCATTAGAGGCTTGCCTAGAAACTTGATTAGATGTTTGCCTACTCTCAAGTGTGCCTACACCATATGGAGATTTCTTGAGGAATGATTTCCAGATTATTCCTTGAAAAATTTAGACGAAATTCTCCATAAGTCTATTGCCTTGAGTAAGATGAACTCTAGTGATCCTAGCTTTGGTGATTGTCTATTTGAGCTTACCAATCTCATGTGTGCTAAAGAAAATGTTGGAATCATTAGCGATATCATATCCGAAGCTATTAGAATTCATAAAGGTAACCATTGTGATGATCATTTATCTAATGAATTACCCTCTCTAGGAATTGATCAATCACAAGATGATGTTGAACATGGATACTATGATGAAGATGATGATAGTGACTATGATCTTGATGATGCAATGAGGCATTTTGGTCTGATGGCAAATCTTCGCGGCTACATGGCTGGAGGAAAGGAATGGGTCCTTGATAGTGGATGTACTGATCATATGACCGGAGATAAAGATATGTTCCGTGAGCTTGCTGAAAACGACGGCCCACGAAAATATGTCACTTTTGGTGATAATTCAAAGGGTAAGGTGGTTGGCCTTGGTAAGGCGGCCATCTCACATGATAGCTCCATACAAAATGTCATGCTCGTTGAATCCCTTGGATACAATTTACTTTCAGTTTCTAGACTTGCGGATTTCGGTTTCAATGTCTTATTCACTGAAGTAGATTGCCAAGTGTTTCATAGAGACAATCATAAAATGGTCTTTACCGGTATACGTAGAGGAGATCTTTACATTGTTGATTTCACTAAAAAGGCTCAACCTAGAACTTGCTTAATTACCAAATCTTCTAAAGGCTGGTTGTGGCATAGAAGACTAGGTCATGTTGGTATGCGAAATGTTGATAAGCTTATTAAAGGTGATCATATCCTTGGAATAAAAGATGTCATATTTGACAAGGATAGACTTTGTAGTGCTTGTCAAGCAGGGAAACAAGTTGGAGGAAGTCACCGCACGAAGAACATCATGACCACAAGAAGACCACTCGAGCTACTTCACATGGATCTCTTTGGTCCAAATGCCTACAAGAGTCTCGGTGGTAACTCATTTGATCTAGTCATAGTTGATGATTTTTCAAGATTTACGTGGGTGTTCTTTCTTGATGACAAATCGTAGGTCCAAAAGATCTTCAAAAACTTCACTAGGAAGGCCCAAAATCAGTTTGACATGAAGATCAAGAAGGTTCGGAGCGATAACGGAACGGAGTTCAAGAACGCAAATGTGGACACCTTTCTTGACGAAGAAGGGATTTCACACGGGTTCTCGGCTATGTACACACCTCAACAAAATGGAGTTGTTGAAAGGAAGAACCGGACTCTTATCGAGATGGCAAGAACGATGCTTGATGATTACAAAACGCCAAAGCACTTTTGGGCGGAAGCGGTTGAGACAGCTTGTCATGCAACAAATCGCTTGTATCTTCACAAGCTACTCGGCAAGACGGCATATGAGCTCCTCACCGGTAACAAACCCCAAGTTGGATACTTTTGAGTATTCAGCTCAAAGTGCTACATTATTGATAAGCATCGTCGTTCTAAATTTGCTCCTAAATCTCATGAAGGTTTCCTACTTGGTTATGGCTCAAACTCTCACACTTACCGTGTCTACAACAATTTCACCTGAAAGGTTGAAGAGATGGTAGATATGAAGTTTGATGAATCTAACGGCTCGCAAGTAGAGCAATTGCCAATTGATGTAGGAGACAAAGACCCTTCGGAAGCAATTCAAGACTTGTCCATTAGCAAGATTCGTCCAACGGAAGTGAAGGAGAGTACCTCGTCCGTCCAAGTGGAAGCTTCTACCTCACGACAAGATGAACCAAGAGTTGATACGGAAGCATCCACAAGTGGGACACGCCAAGATGAAGAAACGAGGAAGCGCACCAAGATGAACATCAACAACCTCCTTCTCCACCATGACAAGAGAACGACAACGTCAACAATGAAGAAGGCCAATAAGAAGCACAAGATGAAGAGGATGTTCCACCCCGACCCAAGCAAAAGCTTTCATGAGTTCGAGCAAGAATTTCTAAGGATCATCCTGTCGAGAAAATCTACAATGATATCCAAACCGGGAGAATCACTTGCTCTAAAACTCGTTTAGCTAACTTTTGTGAAAATTACTCATTCATCTCTAGCATTGAACCTATGAAGGTTGAAGAAGCATTGGAGGATCCGGACTGGATAAACACTATGCATGAAGAGCTACACAACATTGAGAGAAATCAAGTGTGGACATTGGTCGAGAAGCCCGACAACAACCACAACATCATTGGTACCAAATGGGTGTTTCGCAAGAAACAAGATGAAGATGGACAAGTGGTTCGCAACAAAGCACGTCTCGTCGCCCAAGGCTACGCACAAGTTGAAGGTATGGACTATGGTGAGACATATGCTCCCGTTGCTAGACTTGAGTCCATTCGCATCTTACTTGCTTATGCTAATCACCATGATATCACCTTGTACCAAATGGACATTAAAAGTGCTTTTCTAAATGGCAAAATTGAGGAAGAAGTTTATGTTAAGCAACCTCCCGGCTTCGTCAATCCTAAGAAACCTAAACATGTTTACAAACTTCACAAAGCCCTTTATGGTCTTAAATAAGCTCCTAGAGCATGGTATAAATGCTTGACCAAGTTCCTTATTGAAAAAGGCTTTGAAATTTGTAAAATTGATTCTACTCTTTTTACTAAAAGGGTTAATGGAGAACTATTTGTGTGCCAAATTTATGTTGATGATATCATATTTGGTTCAACTAACCCTCATTTTAGTGATAAGTTTGGAAAGCTAATGTCGGAGAAGTTTGAGATGTCTATGATGAGTGAACTCAAATTCTTTCTTGGTTTGCAAATCATTCAAACTAAGGAAGATACCTTTGTCTCTCAAACGAAGTACACCAAGGACTTATTCAAGAAGTTCAATATGCAAGAATGCAAAGGTATGACTACACCCATGCCTACTAGTGGACATCTTGATTTGACCAAAGATGGTGAACCGGTTGATCAAAAGGTTTATCGCTCTATGATTGGTTCATTGTTATATCTATGTGTCTCTCATCCCGATATTATGCTAAGTGTGTGCATGTGTGCACGATATCAAGCTGCTCCTAAAGAGTGTCATCTTAAGGCTGTGAAAAGGATAGTGAGATACCTAATCCACACACCAAATTTTGGCATTTAGTATCCTAAGAGGTCCTCTTTTGATCTTGTTGACTACTCCGATTCGGACTATGCCGGAGACAAGGTTGATAGAAAATCCACTTCGGGTACTTGTCAATTCCTTGGTAGATCTCTTGTGTCTTGGTCTTCCAAGAAACAAAACTCGGTATCCTTATCCACCGCCGAAGCGGAATACATTGCCGCTGGTTCATGTTGTGCTCAATTACTTTGGATGACCCAAACTCTTAAACATTATGGGATATATGTGAAACATGTTCCATTGCTATGTGACAATGAAAGTGCTATTAAGATTGCTCACAATCCCGTGCAACATTCTCGAACTAAGCATATTGAAGTTCGTCATCATTTCATTCGAGATCATGTTGCAAAAGGGGACATTAACCTTAAGCATGTTCGCACCGATAAGCAATTGGCGGATATATTCACTAAACCACTTGATGAGAAAAGTGTTTTGCAGGTTGAGAGGTGAATTGAACATCATTGATGCTTCAAACTTGGAGTAGGAACTCCATTTGATACATGCGGAGCATGAGCCTATGACTAATCCTCAATATTTCTCTTATGATGCTATTCATATGTCTTGGATATATTTGTACCTTGTATGGTATCTAACCCATGTAGGTACTTGGATGAATCTAAATCTATGAGACTGCCACACACTCACATCTTGAGCAATTTCTACATCACCAAGTCTCTACACAATGGTGGTTGAAGACAAGGAAGCACGAAACCATTCAAACATATCCTTTGGCAAATTCTATGTTGAGTCTCATGATTGTCATTTTGGATACACAAGTGCTCTTCCTTGCAAAGCTAACCCATGTAGGTAGATGAACTCAAACTCCAAGTGGTGCTCCCAACTCTTGATGAACTACATCAACCTTGAGCAACCCACACAAGTTCAACTACATGATCAAGATCAACACCACCACCCAAGGTATGTTATTCCATCTTAGAGAAGCTTTACTCCAAGTCACGAGCCAAAGCAACTCGACAAGATGTGAATACATTAAGATGCTTAAACGAAAAATGGTAACCCCATTTTGAGCTTAAACGATGAGTATGACCTATGATCAAGTGCTCTCACTTGACTCCTAAGTCAATATACTCTAACATAGGTGACTTTGTCACCGACCATTTCTAGATGAAGTTCTCTAGTGTTTCTCCGTGCTTTTGCATTTGCATATTTGTTTCCCCTTTCACTTCATCTAGAACTTTTAGTTTCTTTTCTTTCCTTTTTGTTCTGCATTTTCTGCATCCAATTCATTGCAAATCTTTCAGTAAATTCCTTGCATATCCTTGTGAGATCTTACTTGTCTAGTGAGCTGAGGCGACAAGTGGTTTCACTCTGATGAACTCGATCACACCGGTTTGTTCTCTTCGGCCCAACCGGAATCTTTCGGTGCAACCGAAGCACATAACTCGGAGTCACCGATTCCATCACAAGAAAACCAACTTGCCACTTATTCCTGCTTTTTGTTTGCTCCAGCTCCACTCAATGATTCTTGTCCTCTACCAACATCATATTAGACATGCTGCTTTGCTCTGTGACTCAAGGACCAACCCATTTGTATCACATGTCCAGAAGAGACCTTCTTGGAAATTGATGTCAAAGGGGGAGAGAGAGATCACATCAAAGCTTAATCCTTCCTATAGGGGGAGAAAGAGAGAATACTCAGGGGGAGAGAGTTTCTCAACTAGGAGAAAGTAAAATCATCAAAGACCCCAGATGCTTGGTGTTCAAGAGGAGAGATGTCACATGTCTTTAAGAGGGGAAAGACATGTTTGGTTGCTTGCTTTAGCTCAAGCTCTGTTGTTTCCTTTTTTGTTGCTCTGATTTTCTGTTCCCTATCTTCTCCCAATATCCCATGCAGATTCAGGGGGAGCAAGACATCTAAGGGAAGCAAATCTATGATTTTATTGCATATATTTACCTTTTGGGACATGTCTATATCCAATGTGGTACTTAGTACTCACTCTACGTGTCATCCCAGTCTTGGTTCTCTTATGGTTTCTCTTGCTTGCTCTGGTCAGTAGGTGTATCTGTGTTATTTAACCTTGTTTACGCAGGTTCATACCATCCTAAGCCAACTCAAGACCACAAGGTAAGTATATGCATCATAGTCATGTGAATGAGAAGTTCTTGCTGATGTACATACTGTTTGCAAGAAGGACTCATGAGCATGAAGGTACATTTCTCACATTCACATCATTTGCTCTGATGCATATAGCCAAGATTCATGTAACGCATTGCTTACTCTGTCATGTTTACGCATTCACATGCTCCTATATTCAATATTCACATGATTGCATACATGTAGGGGGAGCCTATGCATGTTACATGTCTTTCCAAAGCTTTACTTGCTATTCTCTATATCTTTATCTAAAGCTTTGATGTATGTTGTCATCAATTATCAAAAAGGGGGAGATTGAAAGCACAAGTGCTCCCTGGGTGGTTTTGGTAATTAATGTCAACATATCTCTTGTTGGACTAACACTTTTACCTAGTATGTTTCAGATAAGTTCAACAATGGAGTGGCATGGACTAGAGGATGTGGAACCCCTTCAAGATGCTAAGGACAAAGGATTGGCTCAAGCTTCAAGATCAAGACTCTACATTTTCTATTTTAGCGATCCAAGATCACATTGAGTCTATAGGAAAAGCCAATACTATCAAGAGGGGATGAGGTGTTGCTTAATGGCTTGCATGCTCAAAGTGCTTAGTGATATGCTCCAAAACCCTCAACTACCTTCCCACATCCACATATGACCTAAACCAAAAGTCAAACTCGGCCCCACCGATTCTATCTATCCGGCGCCACCGAGTTTCAGATGTCATAGCCACTGCCACAAACCCTAGCAAATCGGTTTCACCGATAGGGATCTCGGTCTCACCGAGATGGGATTGTAATATCTCTGTGTATGTCCATTACCAAAATCGGTCTCACCGAGTTTGAGAAATCGGTACTACCGAGATTACAATGCAAACCCTCCAGTTAGCTTATTACCAAAATCGGTCCCACCGAGTTTGTGTAATGGGTCCCATCGAGTTTGCCTGACCAACTCTCTGGTTAGCTTATTACCAAAATCGGTCCCACTGAGTTTGTGTAATCGGTCACACCGAGATTGCATTATGCCCTAACCCTAACCATATCGGTCCTGCCGAGTTGCATCTCAGTCCCACCGAAAATCCTAACGGTCACTAGGTTTGCTGAATCGGTCCGACCGAGTTTAATCATTCGGTCCCACCGAGTTTGGAAAATTGTGTGTAACGGTTAGATTTTGTGTGGAGGCTATATATACCCCTCCACCCACTCTTCATTCATGGAGAGAGCCATCAGAACATACCTACACTTCCAATACACATTTTCTGAGAGAGAACCACCTACACTTGTGTTGAGGTCAAGATATTCCATTCCAACCATATGAATCTTGATCTCTAGCCTTTCCCAAGTTGCTTTCCACTCAAATCTTCTTTCCACCAAATCCAAATCCTGTGAGAGAGAGTTGAGTGTTGGGGAGACTATCATTTGAAGCACAAGAGCAAGGAGTTCATCATCAACACACCATTTGTTACTTCTTGGAGAGTGGTGTCTCCTAGATTGGCTAGGTGTCACTTGAAAGCCTCCAACAAGATTGTGGAGTTGAACCAAGGAGTTTGTAAGGGCAAGGAGATCGCCTACTTCGTGAAGATCTACGCTAGTGAGGCAAGTCCTTCGTGGGCGACGACCGTGATGGAATAGACAAGGTTGCTTCTTCATGGACCCTTCGTGGGTGGAGCCCCCCTGGACTCGCGCAACCGTTACCCTCCGTGGGTTGAAGTATCCATCAACGTGGATGTACGATAGCACCACCTATCGGAACCACGACAACAACATCAGTGTCTCCAATTGCGTTTGAATTCTCCAAACCCTTCTCTTTACATTCTTGCAAGTTGCATGCTTTACTTTTCGCTGCTCATATACTCATTGCATGCTTGCTTGATATGTATTGTGTTTGTTAAACTTGTGATTAAACTCCACTTAAACTTAAGAATATTAAAAACTGCAACTTTTGACACTTAGTGTCTAATCACCCCCCTCTAGACACCTCTTCTCGATCCTTTCATGATGTGAACTAGATTATTGACTCTAGTGCAAGTGGGAGACTGTTGGAAATATGCCCTAGATGCAATAATAAATGGTTATTATTGTATTTCCTTGTTCATGATAATTGTCTATTGTTCATGCTATAATTGTATTAACTGGAAACCGTAATACATGTATGAATACATAGACCACAACATGTCCCTAGTGAGCCTCTAGTTGACTAGCTCATTGATCAATAGATGGTTATGGTTTCCTGACCATGGACACTAGATGTCATTGATAACGGGATCACTTCATTAGGAGAATGATGTGATGGACAAGACCCAATCCTAAGCATAGCACAAGATCGTGTAGTTCGTTTGCTAGAGCTTTTCTAATGTCAAGTATCATTTCCTTGGACCATGAGATTGTGCAAATCCCGGATACCATAGGAGTGCTTTGGGTGTATCAAACGTCACAACGTAACTGGGTGACTATAAAGGTGCACTACAGGTATCTCCGAAAGTGTCTGTTGGGTTGGCACGAATCAAGACTAGGATTTGTCACTCCATGTGACGGAGAGGTATCTCTGGGCCCACTCGGTAATGCATCATCATAATGAGCTCAATGTGACAAAGCAGTTAGTCACGGGATCATGCGTTACAGAACGAGTAAAGTGACTTGCCGGTAACGAGATTGAACGAGGTATTGGGATACCGACGATCGAATCTCAGGCAAGTAACATACCGATTGACAAAGGGAATTGAATACGGGATTGATTGAATCCCCGACATCGTGGTTCATCCGATGAGATCATTGTCGGTGTCAAAACCGGCGGATCTCGGGTAGGGGGTCCCGAACTGTGCGTCTAGGCCGGATGGTAACAGGAGGCAGGGGACACGATGTTTTACCCAGGTTCGGGCCCTCTTGATGGAGGTAAAACCCTACGTCCTGCTCGATTGATATTGATGATATGGGTAGTACAAGAGTAGATATACCACGAGATCAGAGAGGCTAAACCCTAGAAGCTAGCCTATGGTATGCTTGTATGTTGTGATTGTTGTCCTACGGACTAAAACCCTTCGGTTTATATAGACACCGGAGATGGTTAGGGTTACACAAGGTCGATTACAAAGGAGGAGATATCCATATCCGTACTGCCTAGCTTGCCTTGCACGCCAAGTAGAGTCCCATCCGGACACGAGACGAAGTCTTCAATATTGTATCTTCATAGTCTAATAGTCCGGCCAATGGAGATAGTCCGGCTGTCCGGAGACCCCCTAATCCAGGACTCCCTCAGTAGCCCCTGAACCAGGGTTCAATGACGATGAGTCTGGCGCGCAGTATTGTCTTCGACATTGCAAGGAGGGTTCTTTCTCCGAATACATCACAGAAGAATTTGAATACGAGGATAGTGTCCGACCCTGCAAAATAAGTTCCACATTCCACCGTAGAGAGAATAATATTTCCGCAGATCTAATTTGCTGGCTTGTTTTGGCAGCATGACGTTGTGTCATGGCCCGACGATTATTCGAACCGTTTTTCTTCAACTAGCTCCACACATAACGCGAGGCGGTTTCTTGACACGTCTTGTCGAAGCGGAGATCGTGTTCCCCCAATTACGGGATTCTCATTAATGCGGTCGTGGGTAACCCAACCGTGTCTAGGACTCCTAGATTATAGGCAAGTCCTAAACGGCTACGGAGAGGACACTTGATATTCACCCTCTTTATAAAGGGACAAGGTTTTCACTTTTTCCCTCTCGTGCTCAATCGAACCCTTCCCCCGCCTCGAGTTCTAACACCCAAAGCCCAGGTTAGGTGCTCCGGCTCTTCAATCATGTCCGGATCCAGCCTTCAAGGCTAATGGATGCCCTCCTCCGTTGCGGAAGAGGACATTAAGAAGTTGAGGGAGGCCAGATACCTGACCGCCGAGGTTTCGCATCGGCTGCCTGCTCGAGGGCAGATCGTCCCTACTCCCGAACCCAACGAGAACATTGTGTTCGTCTCCCACTTCCTCCAAGGTCTAGGCCTCACTCTGGATCCCTTCATCAGGGATGTTCTATTACAGGCTAGATTTCCACGATCTAGCTCCGGACTCCTTTCTCCACATCTCGACATTTATTGTCGTGTGATGAGGCCTTTCTCCGCATTACCCCTCACTTCGGCCTGTGGCTCAAGACCTTTGAAGTAAAGCCGAAGATGATCGAGGGGCAACATGCAGCGTGCGGAGGTGCATCAATAGGCAAGATGGCAGAAGCCCCATGGCCGAAAGGTTCCTTTTCAGAGGTGTCTAAATTATGGCAACGGGAGTGGTTTTACGTCACGGCTCCCAAAAGTGCCAAGTGGGCGGCTGCCCCCGTTTTTCGCTCGGGCCCCCCACCACAACTGATGTCATGGATTAGCAGAGGTCTGAGCTAGGGTCCAGCCAAGGACATGCCTATACCGCAAAGCCGCATCCGAGATCTCTTCGAGGGAGATTTTAATTTGGCTGTGGTAATACAAGTTATGCTGGTTCGTCAAGTCCAGCCTTGCAAACGCCGGCCCCTTCGCTTGTGGGAGTTCAACCCAGAGGGACCGCATGCCATTCAAAGTTTCCTCGGCCTGACGCACGAGGAGATGTACAAGTCATTCTTCGGACCTCAAGTAGAGTGTCTGGATATTACCGAGGACGTGGGCCTGAGCAGCAACCGCGCCGCCAAACAAGTAAGAAATCCTCTGGCCGAACACACTGTCTTTTATTCGTCACGAAGTTATTTCTGAGAGTTCGCTTTTTGACCAGGACTGGCTAACAAAGGCGAAGATGATTCGGTGTTTGGCCCCCCTCCCTGAGGGTTTGGAAAATCCGGTATTGGAAAAGATGCTCGAGGTCGCACCTTGCCCGAAGCCCTCGAAGGAAGATACCGGGGGGGATAATACGGGCGGACGCGGGTCCCCGTCGCTGCCCGTTCCAACCGAGGGAATGAGCGTCTCCACGAAAGAGGACAACCGGGGGAGGAAAAGGACTGCTTCCGAGGATCCGGAAGCCGAAGCCTCCAAACGGGAGAAGAAGTCTCCCACAGAGGGTCCTGCCTCGGGGGGTGCTTTTGCCGCACAAAGTCCGCGGGGGGATTAGCCCTCCAATGAGTCGTAAGTGATCCAAAATACTTTAATAGTAAAGGTATGCTATCTTTTTTCTGAGAAAATAACCACCGCATATATCTTGCAGTTCGGGCCTTAGCCCCTCTCAGCTGAGCTCGTCTTCGGGGGATCTTCTTCCAGAGATGATGGAGAGTGAAACACCTCCCCTGGACTCCTCCGCTCAAGAAGCGGGCGACCCCGAAGTGTCGTCACGGAGGGCCTCTCCGGAGCCGGTGAGGCCAGAAGATAATCCCATAGACCCCAAAGTCCCCAGCGTCCGGCTCCCGAAGAGAGCAGACAAAAGAGTCCGGGCCCGTCTGGTGTGCGGTCGGACGTTCTGAGGGAGTTGGTGGGGCGAGCGGCCATCTCAGAAGAACACCATATGCTGATGGGTACGGTGATGGAGAGAATCTCGTCCGCCGAAGGCAGATTACATGAAGCCTTTATGAGTCTACTGACAGGCTTTGAGGTACGTGAGATAACATGTGATAGTACTGCACATGTTAGGTGTGCCCTGTGTAGATAGTAGCCCCTGAGACTCTGGTTGTCGTCGATAATGGTGGCGAACAGAGGATCATATTCCCAGGCAATAACCAGACTGCCCCTATGTGCAGGTGGTGGAAGCTCTGGTGGCTAGTCGGGCTAGTGAGTTTGCCAAATTAAAACGGCAACTGGATGCGGCAGACGCCGACATCGAGCTTGTTAACAAGAGGCTTGATGAGGCACAGGGTAAGTGTTATTATCTGGTGAACGCCACATAGTAAGAGCAGCATGATGCCAGTATCTTTAATATGTTGTGACTGCAGATGGAGCTGCCACCGTGGAAACCTTGCGGGCAGAACTTGCCTGAGCCAAGGAACAAGCAAGGATGAGTAATGCGGCTGTTTTGAAGGCAGCCGAAGAGTTGAAAGCCGAGAAGGCCGCACATTGCGAGAGCCAAGAGAAGATGGCCAAGATGTCCGTAGAATTAAAAGACACTGCCGACCGTTGCCGGGTCCTTGAAAAAGAAAACCGAGCGAAGGCAACGGACCTTGAGAAGGCCACGATGGCGGACAAAGACACCCGTTCTACTATGAGAGCGAAGAAGGAGGAGCTGCGGGAAGCCGGGGATATTGCGGCTGGGAAACCCTTCATGTTACGGAGGAAGTTCGGAGATCCACGGTATGCCCCTCTGGATCGGCTGTGGAATTCGGCAGATGCGTATATGGATTTGGCGGCGAGTGCTGCCGATGCTGCCAAGTACTTCCAAGGTCAGACAGACCGTAAAGTGGACAAGCTGTTCTGGTCGCAATTCAACGTTCCAGAGCGTCCGCTTTCATTGACTGACCAGCTAGCCGAATGGGCCGAACTGAATAGGTTGTCCGGACTCGCCATGAGGTCTGTTGTGGATCACCTATGGCCGGAAAAGCCAAAGCTGAACAGCTATTTCAGCTTAGTGCAGCAGTTCCTTGCTGCGGTGCCGCGCATTAATGCGATGAAGAGGTCGGCGTGCATAGAAGGCTCGCGGATGGCCCTTGCCCGTGTTAAAACATACTGGGCGGAGATGGACGCTACCACTGTTGCGGCGCAGGGTTCGGCCATAGGCCGAGTGGCTGCCGAGCACTATTTCAAGGAGGTTCTCGAGGGTGCTCGTTTGATAGAGGCCCAATGCTCAAAGAATATTATGTTTGAGTGATATGTATTCTCATTGTAAACACAATGCTTTTATGAAGTTTAATAAGGCCATGTTTATACTTTTGCCTGAAAGTAGTATGATGCCTCCTGTGCGGCCGTTTATGTATACATGTGTATAACCTGAAAGATTGCAGCCGTCGGCTTCAAGCCCCACGCATATAATGCGGAGGTGCTCGCGAAAAATGCATGTTCACACTTAACCCAACGTCTTGGTCCTATTAAGGAGGTGATAGCATAGCGAACGAGGCAACCGGACTATAATGCTTTAACACTTTCACTTAGCCAGAGGAGCTTGACAGTGGGGCTACTAGATAGCCCCTGGTGGCTCCGCACTCTCCGATCGCGGGGTGCGTACATGCCTGGCCGGAAAACGGACCTTCGTTAAGGTGGAGTAATTATAATATTCCGATAGATCATCGAGTGGTTGACCAGTCTCACGCTATACCAGTACTCGCAAGATCATGTGATGCATAGCAACGAGAGGGGAGAGTGTTGTCTACGTACCCATGCAGACCGACTGCAGAAGCGTTGACGCAACATAGAGGAAGTAGTTGTACGTCTTCACGATCCAACCGATCAAGTACCGAAACTACGGCACCTCCCAGTTCGAGCACATGTTCAGCTCGATGACGATCCCCGGACTCCGATCCAGCAAAGTGTCGGGGAAGAGTTCCGTCAGCACGACGGCGTGGTGATGATCTTGATGTACTACAACAGCAGGGATTCGCCTAAACTCCGCTACAGTATTATCGAGGAATATGGTGGCTGGGGCACCGCACACGGCTAAGGAATAGATCACGTGGATCAACTTGTTTGTTCTAGGGTGCCTCTACCTCAGTATATAAAGGACTAGAGGGGGAGGCTGGCCGGCCAAGGTGTGGCGCGCCAGGAGAGTCCTACTCCCTCAGGGAGTAGGATTCCCCCCCAATCCTAGTTGGAATAGGATTCGTGGAGGGGGAAAAGAGAGGGAGGGGGCCGGCCACCTCTCCTAGTCCTAATAGGACTAGGGGAAGGGGGAGGCACGCAGCCCATGTAGGGCTGCCTCTTCTCTTTTCCACTAAGGCCCATCATGGCCCATTTAACTCCCGGGGGGTTCCGGTAACCTTCCCGGTACTCCGGTAAAATCCCGATTTCACCCGGAACACTTCCGATATCCAAACATAGGCTTCCAATATATCAATCTTTATGTCTCGACCATTTCGAGACTCCTCGTCATGTCGGTGATCACATCCGGGACTCTGAACAACCTTCGGTACATCAAAATGCATAAACTCATAATATAACTGTCATCGTAACCTTAAGCGTGCGAACCCTACGGGTTCGAGAACAATGTATACATGACCGAGACACGTCTCCGGTCAATAACCAATAGCGGGACCTGGATGCCCATATTGGCTCCTACATATTCTACGAAGATCTTTATCGGTCAGACCGCATAACAACATACGTTGTTCCCTTTGTCATCGGTATGTTACTTGCCCGAGATTCGATCGTCGGTATTCCAATACCTAGTTCAATCTCGTTACCGGCAAGTCTCTTTACTCGTTCCGTAATACATCATCTCGCAACTAACTCATTAGTTGCAATGCTTGCAAGGCTTATGTGATGTGCATTACCGAGAGGGCCCAGAGATACCTCTCCGACAATCGGAGTGACAAATCCTAATCTCGAAATATGCCAACCCAACATCTACCTTTGGAGACACATGTAATGCTCCTTTATAATCACCCAGTTACGTTGTGATGTTTGGTAGCACCCAAAGTGTTCCTCCGGCAAATGGGAGTTGCATAATCTCATAGTTATAGGAACATGTATAAGTCATGAAGAAAGCAATAGCAACATACTAAATGATCAGGTGCTAAGCTAATGGAATGGGTCATGTCAATCAGATCATTCACTTAATGATGTGATCCCGTTAATCAAATAATAACTCATTGTTCATGGTTAGGAAACATAACCATCTTTGATTAACGAGCTAGTCAAGTAGAGGCATACTAGTGACACTCTGTTTGTCTATGTATTCACACATGTATTATGTTTCCGGTTAATACAATTCTAGCATGAATAATAAACATTTATCATGATATAAGGAAATAAATAATAACTTTATTATTGCCTCTAGGGCATATTTCCTTCAAATTGTTCACTACGGAAGTTATCGGGGAAGCCGAATATAACCTTTAGTAGCAGGGAGCCTGTGTAATGAGCACCTGGGCCTGGTGTTACTCCTTTAAAGGTAGTATTGCTATGGCAAATTTTTATTGGGTCTATCCCCATTTCGAAGATTGTATCCTGATATATCAGGTTTAGACTGCTGCCACCGTCCATCAGGACTCGTGTGAAGTGGTATCCGTCAATTATTGGGTCTAATACCAGGGCAGCCCATCCTGCGCGCCGGATACTTGCTGAGTAATCACGATGGTCGAAAGTGATCGGTTGAGACGACCAGTGGCAGGACTCCGCGGTGATAGGCCCTTGGGCATATTTTTCTGGGAGTGCCGTTTTGTTTCTTCCCTTGATCGCATGTAACACGTTTACTATTTTGACTTCTGGTGGAAATTTCTTTTGTTCCCCAGTGTCTTGCTTGAGAGGCTCATCCTCGTCTTCGCTTGATGTATCCTCCCCCTTGTGTATGGCGTTGAGCTTGCCGGACTGCTTGAAGACCCAACATTCTCTGTGGGTATGATTAGTGGGTTTACCAGGGGTGCTATGGATCTGACATATTTGGTCTAGAATTTTGTTTAGGCTGGACAGTTCGTCTCTGGTGCCTTTAGAGGGCGGCTTTTGCTGACCTGGCTGAGAGCTTTTGAATCCAGCGTTTACTGCCATGCTCTTCGTGCTGTCTTCTTTATTCCGGTGTTTGTTATTGCTGTTGCGCTATGATTTCCCATTTCCATCTGTAACTTCAGATGTACTGGGGTCGCTGGTGCTGCATCTGGCTAGCCAGCTGTCCTCACCCGCGCAAAAGCGGGTCATGAGGCTTGTTAATGCTGCCATTGTTCTCGGCTTTTCTTGGCCGAGGTGTCTGGCAAGCCATTCGTCACGGACGCTATGCTTAAAAGCTGCCAAGGCTTTGGCGTCCGGACAGTCGACAATTTGGTTCTTTTTAGTAAGAAACATGTTCCAAAGTTTTCGGGCTGACTCTCCGGGCTGTTGAGTTATATGACTCAAATCGTCCGCGTCCGGAGGTCGGACATAAGTCCCTTGAAAATTTGCCCAAAAAGCGTCTTTGAGCTCTTCCCAGCTTCCAATGGAGTTTTCGGGGAGGTTTTTAAGCCAATGACGAGCTGGCCCTTTGAGCTTGAGGGGTAAGTACTTGATGGCGTGGAGATCATCTCCTCGAGCCATATGGATATGGAGGATATAGTCCTCAATCCAGACCCCAGGGTCTGTTGTTCCGTCGTATGCCTCTATGTTTACGGGTTTGAATCCCTCTGGAAATTCATGGTCCAGCACCTCGTCAGTGAAACATAGGGGGTGTGCGGCACCCCTGTATCTGGGTCTACCGCATTGTTCGGATGTTTGTTGTGTTACATCGTATCCTGGGGCGCGCTTGCGTGGTCCATAGATGGATCTGGCTGCGCCGTCCTTTTGATGCGAGCCCTCGCGTGGATCGCGTATTGGCTTGTGAGTGGCGTTGTTTGCCGCTCGATGTTGGCCGTGAGGTCGTCTATCCGGCCAGGTGGCTGTTTTGATTTTTGGTTGTGGGGGGTCTGAGCCCTCCTCATCGAATTCAGATAGCAACTTCCGCTTTGGGTAGCTCTTGGTGGGGTGATTGTTGCCATACTTCGCTACTGTGTTGAGTACTTTACTCCATCTGATTTGGAGTGTATCCTGCGCAGCCTTGAGCCTTTGCTTCTGCTTTTTCAGACTCCTCGCGGTGGCAACAAGCCTTTGACGGGCATTCTGCTGCTCCGGGTGCCTGTCCGGCGTTATGTCGTCCGGACTATTATCTTTGACAGAATTAGTTTGTTCGGTTTGATTCTCCGTATTGCCTAGTCCGGCAGTGGTTCGCCCTGCTCCAACGCTGGTTCTGTATGATCGTTATTTCTGCCAAGGCGGGATTTGGGGCGGCTCGAGGGAACAAGCCTTCGGTGCGTCCTTCCGTTCCTCGTCGTCGTCTTCTTTTGGTGTGTCCACCATGTATACGTCATATGATGAGGTGGACATCCAGTGCCCTGAGGGCGGTGGTTCCTCTTCGCCTCCCGCATCGTCGTCCATACCGTCGATGTCTTCGGAGTCGAAGTCGAGCATGTCGGTTGAGTCATCGATAGTGGCTATTAAGTGGGTGGTGGGTGGGCGTCGAATTTCTTCGTCGTCTGCATCCCAATCCTATTGGCCATAATCCGTCCAGGGCTCCCCTCACAAAGAGAGAGACTTTAGTGAATTCAGGATGTCGCCGAAGGGCGAGTGCTGAAAGATATCCGCGGCGGTGAATTCCATGATCGGCGCCCAATCGAATTCGATTGGCAGGGGCGCGGGCGGTTCGGAGTCAGAAAAAGAGTCCGGCACCTTGGAGTCACGGGCTGCGTAGAGGGTTATGCTGGTGTTCGGCTCGATCACCGTTGAGACTGCAGCCCCTGAGGCGGTGTCTAACCACCCGTCCTCGACTGGCGCAGTTGGCTCCGAGCTAAGGGTCAGAGCTGATGCGGGCGCAGCCTCTGGGGTACTGTTCGGTGGCAGAGCTAGGTCATACCCATCGCGACAGTGCAGCGCGCCCGGCTGTGGCTTGAATCCGTCGAAGATCAAGTCTTCGCGGATGTCGGCCGTGTAGTTCAAACTTCCAAATCTGACCTGATGGCCAGGGGCGTAGCTTTCAATCTGCTCCAGATGGCCAAGCGAATTAGCCCGCAGTGCAAAGCCGCCGAATATGAAGATCTGTCCGAGGAGAAAAGTCTCACCCTGGACCGCATCGCTATCGATGATGGTAGAAGCCATCAAGCCTAACGGCGACGACACAGAGGAACTCTCAATGAAAGCACCAATGTCGGTGTCAAAACCGGCGGATCTCGGGTAGGGGGTCCCGAACTGTGCATCTAGGCCGGATGGTAACAGGAGGTAGGGGACACGATGTTTTACCCAGGTTCGGGCCCTCTTGATGGAGGTAAAACCCTACGTCCTGCTCGATTGATATTGATGATATGGGTAGTACAAGAGTCGATCTACCACGAGATCAGAGAGGCTAAACCCTAGAAGCTAGCCTATGGTATGATTGTGTGCTGTGATTGTTGTCCTACGGACTAAAACCCTTCGGTTTATATAGACACCGGAGAGGGTTAGGGTTACACAAGGTCGGTTAAAAAGGAGGAGATATCCATATCCGTACTGCCTAGCTTGCCTTCCATGCCAAGTAGAGTCCCATCCAGACACGAGACGAAGTCTTCAATCTTGTATCTTCATAGTCTAACAGTCCGGCCAATGGAGATAGTCCGGCTGTCTGGAGACCCCCTAATCCAGGACTCCCTCAATCATCGTGGAACATGTGGGAGCCAACATGGGTATCCAGATCCCGCTGTTGCTTATTGGCCGGAGAGTTGTCTCGGTCATGTCTGCATGGTTCCCGAACCCGTAGGGTCTACACACTTAAGGTTCGATGACGCTAGGGTTATTAGGAAGACTTGTATGTGATTACCGAATGTTGTTCGGAGTCCCGGATGAGATCCCGGACATCACGAGGAGTTCCAGAATGGTCCGGAGGTAAAGATTTATATATGGAAACTTGTTGTTTGGGTTCCAGGAAAAGTTCGGTTTTTTCCGGTATTGTACCGGGAAGCTTCCGAAAGGTTTCAGAGGATTCCGGAGGGGTCCGGAGGTCCGGAAAATGTTCCACCACGTCCAATACAGCAGCATGGGCTGTAGGGGGGCTCCCTAGCCTTAATGGGCTAGGGGCACCAGCCCTCCCAAGGCCCATGCGCATGGGAGAGGGGAAACCCTAAGGGGGAGGACCTCCACTTGACTTGGGAGGCACTCCTCCCCCCCTTGGCCACCGCCCCCAACCCTAGATGGATCTAGGGGGGCCGGCCGCCTCTCTCCCCACCTATAAATAGTGGAGGGGTGGGAGGGTGGCCACACCCTTGCACCTGACGCAGCCCCTCCCCTCCAATACCTCTCCTCCTCCGCGTGAGCTTGGCGAAGCCCTGCCGGAGAACTGCCACTCCATCACCACCACGCCGTCGTGCTGCTGTTGGACTCTCTTCCTCAACCTCTCCCTCCTCCTTGCTGGATCAAGGCGCGGGAGACGTCTCCGTGATGTACGTGTGTTGAACGCGGAGGCGCCGTCCGTTCGGCGCTAGATCGGATCTTCCGCGATTTGAATCGCCGCGAGTACGACTCCATCAACCGCGTTCTTGTAACGCTTCCGCTTAGCGATCTTCAAGGGTATGAAGATGCACTCCCTCTCTCTCGTTGCTAGTATCTCCTAAATTGATCTTGGTGACACATAGGAAAATTTTGAATTATCGCTACGTTCCCCAACACCTTCTCCTTTAACAAGAGGGCCTTGCCTCTAGCTGGTGTCGATCAGGATGTGGGGTTTGTGTCATGTCGATCCTAGGTCTTAGTTTTCACGACAGTAACAATGGATCCTCTCAGCCATGGTCGGGGCGATGCCCTTGCCCATGCGAGAAGATTTTTTAAGGTTCCCCCTCATATGACAGAGTCCTTAAGGTTTGGATTTCAATAGACCACAAAAACAACGCCACAAAAACCAACTCTACCGGTCTGGAAGCTTCGATAAATATGGTACCTACATATATGTGAACTACAATAAAGAGAGTTTAACCATATGTTTAAAATATCTCTACCATGATATTTAAATTTTAGAAATATTAACACACACACCACCAAACACGCAATTCACACTATAGTTAAAAAATGTGCATTGCCAAAAATAAATTGTGGATATTTTTTGTTTTTCGAAATCGGTTTAAATTGAGCAAAACGCAAATGGCTTTGCAATTGATATTATTACAATTGTATAAAAAATAACACTATATATAATATTAATTAAGAGTTTAATATGCGCAACTACATCAACTAAGTAAACTATATTCGTTAATACCACACAATGATAAAAATAAGTTATATTGAATTATAAAAGTTAAGTATAAAACTACATTAATTCAAGTTTGTGCCGACTCGAATTTGATTAGTAACATTACAATCTTTTTCTTTACGCATGAGTGACGACTTTTCTTGAGATGTATGTCCGCACTAACACCAACAAAAACATCAACCTCAACCAAGTAAGAATGTTTTGGTGTGGGTAGCTACCCGATATTAGCGACATGTCAATGCAGAGAGGGATTCTTCGATGCTGGCATTGGCAGGGCATCCTCCGGTGCGCGAAAACAACGTCAATGCAGAGTTATGTCCACGACCCGCAATGTTTCTCGTTCTCGCTCATGTGACAAACTCTCAAGTGTTGGATTTTCAAGCAGACCACATGTCCTACACCGAAGTAATGAGAATTCAAGAGTTTCGGGTTGTTAAATACGAGAAATTTGATTTTAATTTGTTTGTTTACTCTTAGCTCATTCATTTGTTTATTGTGAGTCCAGTGTGGAAATTATTTCACATGTTTTTTAATATAAAAATGTCCAACTCTTATAATTCTTTTTCTAACCAAATGTTTTTTTGTCTAATTTATTACTGATTTAATGGATTTCTATAGTTCATAATAGGAAACGAAAACTTGTAATTGTACTCTGCCTCGTCCTCTTTCCGGTGATACTTCCTTGTATAGGCTATGAAAGATGGTGTGTCCTTTTGATCTTGTTCTTTGGGTCCGGCGTTTTTGCTGCAGGTTTGACTTGGTCACGCTGCCCTGCCAAATGCCTTTTTTTTTAGACAAAGAGCTCCAAATGGCTGCTACTCTCGAGGACGCCACGCGTTCATGGCTTTACCGAAGCCCAGCACAAGACGATGTGAAGCCGGCACTGGGTTTCCAAGTCTGAACTCCACTCCCGACGATCGCTCCAGTCCGTCAGTCGACGTCGACGTGCAGGTTCAGATACCTGTGGCCATTGTACCGCGAGCAGGAGCAGGCAGGCAGCGGGCGAACGTGGACGGTAGGTAACGCAGCGCGCACGCGTGAGCTAGCTAGCCGCGCGCGTAGCCGAGGACAAGAACGCCATCGCCGTTACCAGGCGCTGAGGTGAGAATCATCCCGTCCCGTCCCAGTGCGCGTTGCTCGCCACTGTCCACTCGCTGGCTACAGCTTGGTTGACACGGCCGCCTATGCATGTTAGCAGCTATCTTAGCCTAGGCACCCCGCGGTTTCCTCCTAGATGTCGTTTCGTAGCCTACTCCGCTAATAGTACACGCAAAATGATTTGAGCTGTCATTCCGCTGGTGCTGTTCCTAGAACCGCCGCGGAAAAAGGTTGCATCTCACGCACCTGAGGTTTTTACTGACACGCAACCACAAAAATGAAGGACCAAATGTGTCATGTGTGTGTGTGTGTTGTGGAAGGAACCATCCATCAGCCTTGCTTCTTCGAATCCAAGACAAAGCCAGTAAGTAACTAGTACTGTTTTTACTCACTGCCGTGCAACCAAAGCAACGATCTGCCTGCTTTTGGTTTCGTTAATGAAATCGGAGGGAAACCTCTTTTATTCAAAAAAAAAAACCAAAGCAACGATCAAGCGTGTGCATCGGTTCTAGACTTACCCAGAGCGCCAAGCAAGACACTCCCAGTACGAACGGATCTCTTCTTTTTGAAGTGCTTCTAGGCAAGGCAGTGACTGGCCTGCGCAAGCAAGTAAAATAGCTTCCCACTCAAACAATTGACCCATGACTCTGCTTTCCACAACAATAACTAGCCGTTCCATCCTTCACCTCAGTGGCAGCAGTAGAAAAAGAAGCCGGAGTAGGAATACACACGCACCTCTGGATGCAGCCGCAGTCGCCATCCCCGAGCACTGCTGGTGGTGATAATAACTTTATCGGCCCACTAATTATCAGCGCTTTATTGACGCTTAACGAAAGCCGACCAGTATGTTCCAACCAACCCATCCAAACACAACCACACCACATCCATGGACGATCGATGGTCGATTGATCGGCATATTGGATTGGATTGGAATCCGGGGTAGGAAGCACGGAACCCTGCCCTCTGCATGCGTTTCAGATGGATCCTCCTGCTGTGTGCTGTGTGTGCGCAACAGCAGAGGCGGTTCACAGTTCGTGCCCTGCAAGCACCACCAACCGGCCGGTGCTCTGCCTCTGCCGCTCTGCCACCAGCACGCAGGAATCTTGTTCCGGATCACTGTCTGTCAGGACGCTAAATTGTAACTGAATCCCTCTTTATTGGGTATGTATGTATGTATGTATGTATTCACATCAAGCCGGCATCGATCGATCACGGGCACATCACCAACACATGAGTAACAATCTAATGAAGCGTCAAAACGGAGAGTAACAATCTAAATGAAATGAATGGTCAGGTATGGAGTTAGCCGCTGTAACTGTAACTGACAAGAACAGAGAGGAGAGGAGAAAGGTGTCTGTAAATTTTGATCTATGGTGTACTGCTATACGGGATGTTTGTTTGCTAACGGAGATGATTATATCGGCCGATCGATCATATGGCAAGAGGTTTGGTTTTCGGCCGGCCCTTCCGCTTGCCGGCGACGAGGTACCGGTGGGCGGCGACCAGCTCCTCCCGGAACCGCGCCAGGTCGAGCCGCACGTTCTGCCGGTCCAGGTATACCTTCTTGGTCACGTCCCAGCCTCGCTGCGCCACGCCGGCGGGGTCCGTCAGCACGGGGTGGCCGGCCGGGTACTCGCGGGCGAGCGAGCTCTCCTCCGGCAGGATCTTGTACCCGACGTACCGCAGGCCGAGCCGCGCCGCCGGCTCGCCGTAGTACTCGTTCGCCGCCCAGTCCGTGCCCAGCGGCACCACCTGGATGAACACCTTGCCGGGGCGCATGAAGAGGAAGTGCGTCATGGCGGCGCCGTGCACGCCCACCATCGCGTCGCTCGCGTTCAGGTCGCGGTATATCTTGCACATCTCCGTGCTCCGCTCCGGCCGCACCACGCGCACGTCGAACCCCACGTCCGCGGCCACCGCCTTGAGCTCCTCCTCGTTCTCGATCACGCGGGACCCCGTCCGAGACACGATCACCAGCTTCGGCCTCTCCGCCGGAGCCGCCGGGTGCTTGCTGGCGCGGCGCTGCTTGCGGGCGGCCTTGCGCTCCATGCGCTCCAGGTAGTTGATGCGGGGGCGGTAGGCGTCGTCGAGGAGGCGCCGGAAGTCGCGGATGCTCCGGCCCTCGGGGGTCCTGGCCGGGTCCACGGTGAGCTCACCGTGGATGCGGAGGCCGGCGATCACCTCGGGGAAGCAGTGCACGCGGCGGTCGGCGGTGAAGTCGATGGGCGGGAACGCCGAGAGGCGGGACACGACGTCGCCGTACTTGGTCATCCACCAGTCGTGGTACTCGAGGATGACCAACACCACGCGGCGCTGGAGGTGGCCCGCAGTCACGAACATCGGGAGGAGGCCGTCGTTGAACTCGTGGTACACGTTGCCCGTGAACCCGCCCGTGGAGAGCAGCACGGCCGGCATGTCGTGCCGCACGTCGCAGCGCGCCGCCTCGCCGGGGGGCACGCGCCGGAACCGCACCTCGTCGATGGTCTTCATCACGTGCGCCTCCCACTTGCGCGTGTACGGCCGTATCCTCTCCTCCTCCGCCGGTCGCCCAGCGGAGGACACGAGCTGGAACGACGCGCTCGCCGAGTGCATGCGCAGGTCGCCGCGCGCGAAGCACATGTCCGCGCGCCTCGACGAGCGGTCGCAGCACAGGGTGTCGTTGCCGATCCCGGAGCACCGCTCGCTCTGCCGCTGCTGCGTGGCCGCCGCCGTCGCCGCCGCGCCGCCGGTGCGCGCGAAGGAGAAGAAGGCGCCCGGGGCCGCGAGGAGCGTGGCGAGGCCGAAAAGGCAGATGAGGAGCAAGCCGAAGAAGCCGCTCAGGCTGAGCGCCCTGGACTTGGCCGGCTTGCCGTTCTTGCCGGCGCCGCCTCCGGTGCCGTAGTCATGGTAGTAGTACATGATCCGGCGGCCGCCGCCCTTGGGCGGCGAGGCCTTGCATGACAGCTCCTCCTGGTCCGGCTCCCCCTTGTCGAACTGCACGACGTAGATTCTGTGCTGTTGCACCATGTTCTCGCGGTTCTAGAGAGAGAGAGAAGAGAGAGAGAGAGTTGTGAGAGAGGAGAGAGAAGGTTCTCGGGGTTTTGGATTGTGACGAAGCGAGAGGAGAGAGCCCGGGAGCTATAAATGGCACTGCAGAAGGGAGTAGAAAATTAGCGGCGGTTAGAGGTTGAGGAGCCATGCTATGGCAACCCGGCCACAGCACCCATGGAACATCCCTGAAGAAAATTGTGGGGTCCTCTCATTGCAACGGAGCATCAATGGCGGGATATCGGCGCAAAGCTTTTGTTGGGTAACTGCGATTCATTAGTCAAATGTCAAAATCATAAATGGGCACTTACCTTCTCACGTTCCTTTTCTCTCAAAATTAAAGCCAGCCATGTATTCAGACACAACGCTTCCATCGTACGCCGTCACTATTCGACACCGGTACAACTCAGAAAAGGCGAGTCTTCTCGCTTTTCCCGTGCCACATTGCTTGATTTGTAGCCGCTACATGCGTGATACATCTAGAGTGACGGAGAATAGTCGTTTAGATAAAGCGGTTAGGTCTATCTCTTGTGATGGTATATCATGCACGATTTGAAACAACTCACAAATGCAAGACAGCATAGCGACGATGGTTGTTTGTATGGTTGATCCATATCTAGTTGCGCTAAAGGGCTGCATTAGATCAGTATTTGTTGTATAATGTGCTTGGTTGGAGACAATTCACAAATGCAAGACTTCAGAGTGACGCTAGTTGGTTTGATGATAGATACGTCATACATATCTTGTTGCGCCTAAAGTCACGTTAGATGATAGATCCATATCTTGTTGCGCCTAGTGTCACATTAGATGATAGACCCATATTTTGTTGCGCCGATTGTCACATTAGTTGATAGATGAATATCTTGTTGCACCGGATGTCGCGTTAGATGCTATATTTGTGTTCATTGTATAAATGTATACATTTTTTACCATTCCCTAGAAAAAAAGTAAGAATAACCAAATATGCATCTTGTGTCCTTCTCGTATGCGCCACCACCCTCAAAATAAACACCTATAGAGAAGGCAGAAGTATACATAGACAATTTATTTGAAGCCCTTATATCTCGGATGCTTTACTTTTATGAGACTGGTGGCCTTTCGAAAAATAGATACATAGACAATTTTTATATATATGGTGCTAGTTGACCAGACATCTTTATTCAATACCGATATAACTCGGGAAATGAGGGTCATCTCACTTTTCTTGCGTAGATTGCTCGATTTGAAGCAACTCCACGCATGCCACATCTAGAGTGACAATAGCTGACCAAATAAAGTGGTTAACTCTATCTCATGTGATGGCATATTGTGCTCAGTTTGAAACTAACTCACAAATGCAAGACATCAAAGTGACGGTATTTGGTTGGATGGTACTCCCTCCGTCTCAAAATAAGTGTCTCAACTGAGACACAACCAGACACTTAATATTTCAGGACAAAGGGAGTAGATACATAACTTGTTGCACCAAGTGTCACATTAGATCCGCATCCGTCGTGTAAATGCATATATCTCTGGCTATTCTTTAGAAAAATTAAGAACAATCAAATCTGCATCGTATGTCCTTCTAGCACGCACCTACCCTCAAAACAAAGAAGTCAAAAGTACACATAAACAATTTATGTAAAGCCCTTAAATCTCGGATGCTTTTCATTCATGCGACTTTACCTCTTGTGAAAGAACCCATGAAATACCAGATGTTTTAACGATGACACTTTACCTCTTGTGTCCGACGGTGGCTTGTGTATTGAACAAAACACCGTGGTCTACAAAATATAATCTTACGCCGAAGACATTCTACCCCGTCGTGATATGATGGTATTTCTTTTGCGTTGCACTTGTGTGTGTGTGTGGACCTAGCGTTTTCCATGTGAGATTGGGGGTTGTTTTGAGTTGGCAGTGTGCCAGGCTGGAGGGTGGTTTGAGCAAAGCATCGGGGCTAGCTAGGGTCCATGTGGAACTATTATTTCCGAGGGGGTTCCAATCCAAGCCCATCTCAGTTCGATTTGACCAAGCAACCCACCACCCGCCTGCATGTTCTCTCCGGCTTCTCAAAAGCAGCACCGCGTACGTCGGAGAAACCTTGGGATCCTTGCAAAAACAAGGGAAAATACACAGGCAGGAGGAGGAGGAGGAGGAGGATGCACTGGCTGCGTAATTTCACCAGATTGTAGTTCAAGTTGTGCTTGTACGGTAGTTGATGTAATTATTATTAAGATGGCGGATCCTAAGTAACATCATCGCATTTTGGCACCGGTGTGATGAACACAACGGTACTTGCACAATGTGCATGTGATGCTTTAAGAAAGGGCTTTGTACCATTGTGGATGAACTTGGCAGCGGAAGGAGCTGGCAGATCAGTTGAACTGTTAAGTTCGGCTGGTGTCTAACTCTGCAAGTACCAATTCAGACGGCTAATCACTACTGCATCGTAGTAGGTACTCCGTCCGTCCTCTGCAAGTACCAACTCAGATGCATGGCTAATCACACTCAAAAGACCCCCGCAAAATGAAAATAAAAATCACACTCAAAAGGCGTATTTTTATTGGTCTGACCAATGGTTAACAATCCAATAATGCATGATTTTACGTGTCGCAAAATTAATACTCTCTCTTTATCATAATATAAGACTTTTTTTGACACTTCACTAGCAGTATCAAAAAATGTCTTATATTCTGGTACAGAAGGAGTACTGTTGAAGTCCTACATAAAAGCATTCAAAATAATATAAAATAAACAATACAAGAATCAAACTAGGGCAGTCAACTAGGCTTTACATTTTTTTTCTGGCAAACGGAATATATACTCAATCTGTTCAGAAATGTCAAACCTTTGTTCCGTTTGCGATGGACGGGGGAGCCAGCGAAAGAAAGAAAGAAAAAAGATGAACTAAGATCAACCATTCTTCTGTTGATTTGTTGTGCTGAGTATTTGACCAGTTTTAAGTGTACTGTAATGTGAACTTCAAAGGAAGCAATGACGTACACCTTTCCATGAGCTAACTTTGTGATGCATGCTAATGATGATGATAATGATAATGTATCCCATGAAACTGACAAACGAAGCTGTGATCCGTGCCACTTTTTGTTGGATCCAACTAATTAACTATGCTCCGTCCGAATCTCGTGACCTCTCCTTTGCAGAATAATGTTCATTGTTTTACCAGTATATTAATACATGGTGGTAAAAGAAAGAAAACCGCCACGTTAGTCGCATCCACAAAGTTGGTTGGTTTATATACGACGGCCATGTCTGTCGTTTTAAAATGGTGGAAATTATCACAAATTTATCTCACAATCATCATAGCTAACATAGAAAAGTCAGTGAGTCACTTCTGACATTTCTCTTTTCTTGTTGATCATATCCTCAACTCTTTAAACAACTATCGCCGATTCTACCCTCCCGACGTTCCACTTTCCCCTCCAAGTCGACTGAACATGGATCACTCGCTCATTGTTTGTTCGTCCTTGCTTGCAAGTCCTCCATCCAATCCCCTGACCCCACCCCACCCCAACTTGCATGTAACTCTAACCATCGTCGTCACCGGGCATCTCACAGTTGTCACTGACTTTACGAGGTTGAAGAAGCTGATATGACTGCGACGAAAAACTGAGGTCACTAAGAATACGTTGCAAAATAGTAAAATAAACTACAACTGGGATGACACTAAATTAGTTTTCCCTTGCATATCCATTGTCATTATCACAAAGAACTGCCATCTCATTACAATAGAACTTAAATTGAAGGGTCAGAGGTCTCTCCCTCATGACCGCGACCGCGTCGTCCCCGCGGGCGGCCGGCCGCGCCCAACCTCCTCTTCCGTGCGCCTCCTCCTCCCCCTTCCTCCCTGCCGCCGGCGCCGACGCCTGCTGCGGTCCTGGCCCGGGCGACGCTGGTGGCGGCGGCCCCCTGGCCTTTTCCCTCTCGGGTATCCTCCGGCGCGGGACGGGGCGATTCCGGGCGACGGCAGTCCTGCGCGGCGGCGGGGTTCCTGGCGCGAGCGAGGGCGGGCTACTGGGTGGCGGCGTCGCCGTTGGCGGCGGGGCGACGCGGTTTGGCATCGCCCGCTCGGCCTAGATCTGGACCCTTCGGGCCCCATATGGGCCTGGGTGGGCCGGCGGGGGGGGGGAGGGGGGTGGGTGGGTCTGCTTTGTGGCTTCTGGGAGGTGGGTGAGAGGCGATGAGCGGCAGGGTGTTAGCGGCGCCATTACCGAATTGCTGCAGCGTGGCCGACAGGGCTTAGCGGGCCCGTTTCGAGCTTGGCCGGGCCAGGGGTGGCCTGGCATGCCCTGCTGCCGCGTCCGGACGGCTACCGTGACGGTGCCGGAGGCTCTGGCCTCCCGCACGACGGTGGTGGAGGTGGTTCCCTCCCATTCGGCTACGATGTTGCTTCTCCCTCCACGGGGCGCTTCTTTCCGGTCCTCTTGGCCTTGTGTTGGTGTTCGCATTGAGGTAACTGTTGGAAATATACCCTAGAGGCAATAATAAATTAGTTATTATTATATTTCCTTGTTCATGATAATCGTTTATTATCCATGCTAGAATTGTATTGATAGGAAACTCAGATACATGTGTGGATACATAGACAACACCATGTCCCTAGTAAGCCTCTAGTTGACTAGCTCGTTGATCAATAGATGGTTACGGTTTCCTGACCATGGACATTGGATGTCATTGATAACGGGATCACATCATTAGAAGAATGATGTGATGGACAAGACCCAATCCTAAACATAGCACAAGATCGTGTAGTTCGCATGCTAAAGCTTTTCTAATGTCAAGTATCATTTCCTTAGACCATGAGATTGTGCAACTCCCGGATACCGTAGGAATACATTGGGTATGCCAAACATCACAACGTAACTGGGTGGCTATAAAGGTGCACTACGGGTATCTCCGAAAGTGTCTGTTGGGTTGGCACGAATCGAGATTGGGATTTGTCACTCCGTGTGACGGAGAGGTATCTCTGGGCCCACTCGGTAGGACATCATCATAATGTGCACAATGTGATCAAGGAGTTGATCATGGGATGATGTGTTACGGAACGAGTAAAGAGACTTGCCGGCAACGAGATTGAACAAGTTATCGGGATACCGACGATCGAATCTCGGGCAAGTATCGTACCGCTAGACAAAGTGAATTGTATACGGGATTGATTAAGTCCTTGACATCATGGAACATGTGGGAGCCAACATGGGTATCCAGATCCCGCTGTTGGTTATTGACCGGAGAGGTGTCTCGGTCATGTCTGCATGTTTCCCGAACCCGTAGGGTTACACACTTAAGGTTCGATGACGCTAGGGTTATAGGGAATAGATATACGTGGTTACCGAATGTTGTTCGGAGTCCCAGATGAGATCCCGGACGTCACGAGGAGTTCCGGAATGGTCCGGAGGTAAAGATTTATATATGGGAAGTCCTGTTTTGGTCGCCGAAAAGGTTTTGGGGTTTATCGGTAACGTACCGGGACCACCGGGAGGGTCCCGGGGGTCCATCAAGTGGGGCCACAAGCCCCAGAGGGCTGCATGGGCCAAGTGTGGGAGGGGACCAGCCCCAGCTGGGCTGGTGCGCCCCCCCCACAAGGTCCCAAGGCGCCTAAGGGGAGGAGGGGGGCAAACCCTAAGGGCAGATGGGCCTTAGGGCCCATGCCTGGTGCGCCTCCCTCTCCCCCCACCTGGCCGCCACCTATATGGGATCTGGGGGCTGCCGCCACCCCTAGGGAGGGAGCCCTAGGTGGGGGCGCAGCCCCTCCCCTCCCCCTATATATACTTGAGGTTTGGGCTGCCCAAGACACACGAGTTCCTCTCCTTCTTGGCGCAGCCCTACCCCTCTCCCTCCTCGTCTCTTGCGGTGCTTGGCGAAGCCCTGCTGGAGTACCACGCTCCTCCACCACCACCACGCCGTTGTGCTGCTGCTGGATGGAGTCTTCCTCAACCTCTCCCTCTCTCCTTGCTGGATCAAGGCATGGAAGACGTCACCGGGCTGTACGTGTGTTGAACACGGAGGTGCCGTCTGTTCAGCACTAGGATCTCCGGTGATTTGGATCACGACGAGTACGACTCCTTCAACCCGTTCTCCTGAACGCTTCCGCTTAGCGATCTACAAGGGTATGTAGATGCACTCTCCTTCCCCTCATTGCTGGTTTCTTCATAGATAGATCTTGGTGATGCGTAGAAAATTTTGAATTTCTGCTATGTTCCCCAACAGTGGCATCATGAGCTAGGTTTATTGTATAGATTCTATGCACGAGTAGAACACAAAGTAGTTGTGGGCGTTGATTTTGTTCAATATGCTTACCGTTACTAGTCCAATCTTGTTTCGACGGTATTGTGGGATGAAGCGGCTTGGACCGACCTTACACGTACTCTTATGTGAGACAGGTTCCACCGATTGATATGCACTAGTTGCATAAGGTGGCTAGTGGGTGCCAGTCTCTCCCACTTTAGTCGGAACGGATTCGATGAAAAGGGTCCTTATGAAGGGTAAATAGCAATTGGCATATCACGTTGTGGTTTTGCGTAGGTAAGAAACGTTCTTGCTAGAAACCCATAGCAGCCACGTAAAACATGCAAAAAACAATTAGAGGACGTCTAACTTGTTTTTGCAGGGTATGCTATGTGATGTGATATGGCCAAGAAGAATGTGATGAATGATATGTGATGTATGAGATTGATCATGTTCTTGTAATAGGAATCACGACTTGCATGTCGATGAGTATGACAACCGGCGAGAGCCATAGGAGTTGTCTTTATTTATTGTATGACCTGCGTGTCATTGAACAACGCCATGTAATTACTTTACTTTATTGCTAACCGGTAGCCATAGTAGTAGAAATAATAAGTTGGCGAGACAACTTCATGGAGACACAATGATGGAGATCATGATGATGGAGATCATAGTGCCATGCCGGTGATGATGATGATCAAGGAGCCCCGAAGATGGAGATCAAAAGGAGCAATATGATATTGACCATATCATGTCACTATTTGATTGCATGTGATGTTTATCATGTTTTTGCATCTTATTTGCTTAGAACGACGGTAGTAAATAAGATGATCCCTCATTAAAATTTCAAGAAAGTGTTCCCCCTAACTGTGCACCGTTGCGAAGGTTCGTTGTTTCGAAGCACCACGTGATGATCGGGTGTGATAGATTCTAACATTCGAATACAACGTGTGTTGACGAGTCTAGCATGTACAGACATGGCCTCGGGACACATGCGAAACACTTAGGTTGACTTGACGAGCCTAGCATGTACAGACATGGCCTCGGAACACGGAGGACCGAAAGGTCGAGCATGAGTCGTATGGTAGATACAATCAACATGAAGATGTTCACCGATGATGACTAGTCCGTCTCACGTGATGATCGGACACGACCTAGTTGACTCGGATCATGTAATCACTTAGATGACTAGAGGGATGTCTATCTGAGTGGGAGTTCATAAGATGAACTTAATTATCCTGAACATAGTCAAAAGGTCTTCGCAAATTATGTCGTAGCTCGCGCTTCAGTTCTACTGTTTAGATATGTTCCTAGAGAAAAAAAATAGTTGAAAGTTGATAGTAGCATTTATGCAGACAGTAGAAGGCTTATGTCCTTAATGCACCGCTCAGTGTGCTGAACCTCGAACATCGTCTGTGGATGTTGCGAACATCTGACATACACGTTTTGATGACTACATGATAGTTCAGTGCGTAATGCTAAATGGTTTAGAATTGAGGCACCAAAGACGTTTTTGAAACATCGCAGAACATATGAGATGTTCCAAGGACTGAAATTGGGATTTCAGGCTCATGCCCACGTCAAGAGGTATAAGACCCCCGACGATTTTCTTAGCCTGCATAATAAGGGAGAAAAGCTCAATCTTGAGCTTGTGCCCAGATTGTCTGAGTACAACAATCGCTTGAATCGAGTGGGAGTTGATCTTCCAGATGAAATAGTGATGGTTCTCCAAAGTCACTACCACCAAACTACTAGAGCTTCGTGATGAACTATAACATATCAGGGATAGATATGATCCTTGAGCTATTCGCGACACCGCGAAAAGTAGAAATCAAAAGGGAGCATCAATCGTTGATGGTTAGTAAAACCACTAGTTTCAAGAAGGGCAAGGGCAAGAAAGGGATACTTCATGGAACAACAAATCAGTTGCTGTTCTAGTGAAGAAACCCAAAGTTGAACCCAAACCCGAGACTAAGTGCTTCTGTAATAAGGGGAACAGTCACTGAAGCAGAACCACCCTACATACTTGGTAGATGAGAAGGCTGGCAAGGTCGATAGAAGTATATTGGATATACATTGTGTTAATGTGTACTTTACTAGTACTCCTAGTAGCACCATGGTATTAGATACCGGTTCGGTTGCTAAGTGTTAGTAAACTCGAAATAAAAGGCTGCAGAGTAAACGAAGACTAGCTAAAGGTGAGCTGGTGATATGTGTTGGAAGTTTTTCCCAAGCTTGATGTGATCAAGCATCGCACGCTCCCTCTACCATCGAGATTGGTGTTTGCGTTGAGCATAGACGTGATTGGATTATGTCTATCGCAATACGGTTATTCATTTAAGGAGAATAATGGTTACTCTGTTTATTTGAATAATACCTTCAATGGTCTTGCACCTAAAATGAATGGTTCATTGAATCTCGATCGTAGTGATACACATTTAATGCCAAAGGTATAAGATAGTAATGATAGTACCACACAAATATGGCACTGCAATTTGAGTCATATCGGTATAAAACGCATGAAGAAGCTCCATGTTGATGGATCTTTGGGCTCACTCGTTTTGAAAAGTTTGAGACATGCGAACCATGTCTATTGGTGTATATGCATGAAGAAACTCCATGCAAATGGACCGTTTGGACTCACTTGATTTTGAATCACCTGAGACATGCAAATCATACCACATGGGCAAGATGACTGAAAGCCTCGTTTTCAGTAAAATGGAACTAGAAAGCAACTTATTGGAAGTAATACATTTTGATGTGTGCAGTCCAATGAGTGCTGAGGCGTGTAGTGGATATCGTTATGTTCTTACTCCACAAATGATTTGAGTAGATGTTGAGTATATTTACTTGATGAATCACGAGTCTGAATTATTGAAAGGTTCAAGTAATTTCAAGGTGAAGTTGAAAGATCGTCGTGACAAAAGGATAAAATATCTATGATATGATCATAGACATGAATATCTGAATTACGAGTTTGGCACAGAATTAAGATATTGTGGAAATTGTTTCATAACTAATACAGTCTGGAACACCATAGTGTGATGGTGTGTCCGAACATCATAACTGCACCCTATTGGATATGATGCATACCATGATGTCTCTTATCGAATTACCACGATAGTTTATGGGTTAGGCATTAGAGACAGCCACATTCACTTTAAATAGGGCACCACGTAATTCCGATGAGATGACACCATATGAACTATGGTTTAGAGAAACCTAAGCTGTCATTTCTTAAAAGTTTGTGGCTGCGACGCTTATGTGAAAAAGTTTCAGGCTGATAAGCTCGAACCCAAAGCGGATAAATGCATCTTCATAGGACACCCAAAACAGTTGGGTATACCTCCTGTCTCAGATCCGAAAGCAATAAGGGATTGTTTCTAGAATCGGGTCCTTTCTCGAGGAAAAGTTTCTCTCGAAGGAATTGAGTGGGAGGATGGTGGAGACTTGATGAGGTTATTGAACCGTCACTTCAACTAGTGTATAGCATGGCACAAAGAGTTGTTCTTGTGGCACCTACACCAATTGAAGTGGAAGCTTATGATATTGATCATGAGACTTCCGATCAAGTCACTCCCAAACCTCGTAGGATGACAAGGATGCGTACTACTTCAGAGTGGTACGTAATCCTGTCTTGGAAGTCATGTTGCTAGACAACAATGAACCTACGAGGTATGGAGAAGCGATGGTGGGCCCGGATTCCGATAAATGGCTCGAGGCCATAAAATCCGAGAGAGGATCCATGTATGAAAACAAAGTGTAGACTTTGGCAGAACGGCTCGTTGGTCGTAAGGCTGTTGAGTACAGATGGATTTTTAAAAGGAAGACGGACAATGATGGTAAATGTCACCATTAAGAAAGCTCGACTTGTCGTTAAGATGTTTTCCGACAAGTTCAAGGAGTTGACTACGATGAGACTTTCTCACTCGTAGCGATGCTAAGAGTCTGTTGGAATTATATTATCATTATTTATGAAATCTTGCAAATAGGATGTCAAACATTGTTTCCTCGACAATTTTCTTGAGGAAAGGTTGTATGTGATACAACCGGAAGGTTTTGTCAATCCTGAAAGATGCTCCAGCAATCCTTCTAAGGACTGGAGTAAGCATCTCAGAGTTGGAATGTATGCTTTGATGAGATGATCAAAGATTTTGGGTTTATACAAAGTTTATGAGAAACTTGTATTTCCAAAGAAGTGAGTGGGAGCACTATAGAATTTCTGATGAGTATATGTTGTTGACATATTGTGGATCAGAAATGATGTAGAATTTCTGGAAAGCATATAGGGTTATTTGAAAAGTGTTTTTCAATAGAAAACCTGGATTAGGCTACTTGAACATTGAGCATCAAGATCTATGAGGATAGGTCAAAAACGCTAAATGGTACTTTCAAATGAGCACATACCTTGACATGATCTTGAAGGTGTTCAAGATGGATCAGTCAAGGAAGGAGTTCTTGCCTGAGTTGTAAGGTATGAAGTTAAGACTTAAAGCTCGACCACGGCAGAAGAAAGAGAAAGGACGAATGTCGTCCCCTATGCTTTTGTCATAGGCTCTATACGGTATGCCATGCTGAGTACCGCACCTGATGTGTGCCTTGCCACATGTCTGGCAAGAGGGTACAAAGGTGATCCAGGAGTGGATCACTAGATAGCGGTCAAAATTATCCTTGGAGTAATAAGGACATGTTTCTCGATTATGGAGGTGATAAAGAGTTCGGCGTAAAGGGTTACATCGATGCAAGCTTTAACACCTATCTGAATGACTCTGAGTAGCAAACCGGATACGTATAGTGGAGCAACCATTTGGAATAGCTCCAAGTGGAGCGTGGAAGCAACATTTATAATATGACCTAGAGATTTGCAAAGTACATACGAATCTGATTGTTGCAGACCCATTGACTAAAACCTCTCTCACAAGCAAAACATGATCAAACCCCAGAACTCATTGAGTCTTAATCACATGATGATGTGAACTAGTTTAGTGACACTAGAAACTCTTTGGATGTTGGTCACATGACGATGTGACCTGTGAGTGTTAATCACATGGCGATGTGAACTAGATTATTGACTCTAGTGCAAGTGGGAGACTGTTGGAAATATGCCCTAGAGGCAATAATAAATTAGTTATTATTATATTTCCTTGTTCATGATAATCGTTTATTATCCATGCTAGAATTGTATTGATAGGAAACTCAGATACATGTGTGGATACATAGACAACACCATGTCCCTAGTAAGCCTCTAGTTGACTAGCTCGTTGATCAATAGATGGTTACGGTTTCCTGACCATGGACATTGGATGTCATTGATAACGGGATCACATCATTAGAAGAATGATGTGATGGACAAGACCCAATCCTAAGCATAGCACAAGATCGTGTAGTTCGCATGCTAAAGCTTTTCTAATGTCAAGTATCATTTCCTTAGACCATGAGATTGTGCAACTCCCGGATACCGTAGGAATACTTTGGGTGTGCCAAACGTCACAACGTAACTGGGTGGCTATAAAGGTGCACTACGGGTATCTCCGAAAGTGTCTGTTGGGTTGGCACGAATCGAGACTGGGATTTGTCACTCCGTGTGACGGAGAGGTATCTCTGGGCCCACTCGGTAGGACATCATCATAATGTGCACAATGTGATCAAGGAGTTGATCATGGGATGATGTGTTACAGAACGAGTAAAGAGACTTGCCGGTAACGAGATTGAACAAGGTATCGGGATACCGACGATCGAATCTCGGGCAAGTATCGTACCGCTAGACAAAGGGAATTGTATACGGGATTGATTAAGTCCTTGACATCGTGGTTCATCCGATGAGATCATCATGGAACATGTGGGAGCCAACATGGGTATCCAGATCCCGCTATTGGTTATTGACCGGAGAAGTGTCTCGGTCATGTCTGCATGTTTCCCGAACCCGTAGGGTCTACACACTTAAGGTTCGATGACGCTAGGGTTATAGGGAATAGATATACGTGGTTACCGAATGTTGTTCGGAGTCCCGGATGAGATCCCGGACGTCACGAGGAGTTCCAGAATGGTCCGGAGGTAAAGATTTATATATGGGAAGTCCTGTTTTGGTCGCCGGAAAGGTTTCGGGGTTTATCGGTAACGTACCGGGACCACCGGGAGGGTCCCGGGGGTCCACCAAGTGCGGCCACAAGCCCCGGAGGGCTGCATGGGCCAAGTGTGGGAGGGGACCAGCCCCAGGTGGGCTCATGCGCCCCCCCACAAGGGCCCAAGGCGCCTAAGGGGAGGAGGGGGGGCAAACCCTAAGGGCAGATGGGCCTTAGGGCCCATGCCTGGTGCGCCTCCCTCTCCCCCTCCACCTGGCCGCCACCCAGATGGGATCTGGGGGCTGCCGCCACCCCTAGGGAGGGAACCCTAGGTGGGGGCGCAGCCCCTCCCCTCCCCCTATATATACTTGAGGTTTGGGCTGCCCAAGACACACGAGTTCCTCTCCTTCTTGGCGCAGCCCTACCCCTCTCCCTCCTCGTCTCTTGCGGTGCTTGGCGAAGCCCTGCTAGAGTACCACACTCCTCCACCACCACCACGCCGTTGTGCTGCTGCTGGATGGAGTCTTCCTCAACCTCTCCCTCTCTCCTTGCTGGATCAAGGCATAGGAGACGTCACCGGGCTGTACGTGTGTTGAACGCGGAGGTACCGTCCGTTCGGCACTAGGATCTCCGGTGATTTGGATCACGACGAGTACGACTCCTTCAACCCGTTCTCTTGAACGCTTCCGCTTAGCGATCTACAAGGGTATGTAGATGCACTCTCCTTCCCCTCGTTGCTAGTTTCTCCATAGATAGATCTTGGTGATGCGTAGAAAATTTTTAATTTCTGCTATGGTTCCCAACAGTAACGTGGGTGGTGGCGCAACCGCGATGGCGCATGGTGGTGGGCGACGGTCTGGCTGGTCGGCTCCAATCCGGTTGGGCGGTGGGGTTGGAGTGCGGGAGAAATCCTTGCCGGTTCTTCGGCTCTGGTGCAGTGACACCTGCGGGTGCCACCAATCCTTCCTAGAGGGTGTCGGTGATATCCATCCCCCACCTCCCTCCGCGTGTCGGGGGAAACTCTAGGACATGTCCGGGCAGCAGCGTCGTTGGCGTCGCATTCCTTCTTGGTGGTGCTGCTTGGTACGCGGCGGTTCGGAGCCTCGTGCTGTGGTGGTTTGTTTCTGTAGGGTGTAGCGGTAGCGGGTCATCTGCGCTTTGTCGAGCTGCCGTTGTTGGCATTTGTTTTTTTCTTTTGGACTTGATGTGCTGTTCGCCCCAGCGATCCTTGTGTCGGTGTTGGTTGCTTTGGAATACAAAGCGGGGAAAACCTTTTTTCGATAATTGAAGGGTATATGATTCACTACGTGTTCAACTGTTTGAACAAATAGATTAAAATTTTACGTCGTGTCTTTCCTCAAACTTCCAACACCTTCTGACACATGCTCATACATTCCTCTCGCCACCACCGCTGCCACCCTCCCTTTTCCCTCCAAGTCGAAATTGTCCTGCATTGAGGGCTCCCCGCTCGTCCTACCATGGCCGCAACTCCTTCCGATCTTCATCCCCCTCCCCACTCCCACTCACATGTAACTTCTCTTTTAATGTTTCACACGTAATTGTAACCATCATTGTCACCGCCCATTCCACTGTGGCCTGCAACTTCATGAGGTTGAAGAAGTTTATTTGACTATGATGAAAAACCAAGGTCCACCAACCATGCTCTATAAAAGAAGTAAAATAAACGACAACTCATATGGACCCAAAATTACTTTTCTCTTACACAGTCATTGTCATTATCACAAACCTGCAAATTGCTTAGCCGACATTCGTCAACAATTCCTATTTTTTTAAGGCGGCCCCTAAGGATCCCGATTCATTAAAAAGAGAGTGTTGTTTGCTTAATTAACGAAAAACCAGACTAAAACCATGACAACAGCCCACTAAAGACAGCACCGCCGGACCTGGCCACCCACATGAAGATACAAAGACGCCGCAAAGAAGAAACACAAAGTTGAGGACGTCATTGTGCGACAACGTCATCACTCCTTGGTCATCTTCATCGCTCGAATACATATTTAAAAAAATGAAGGTCATAAATATGATTATATCTGGTTTTTTGTAGTGTGTAATCGATACCCGGTCGTCATGAGTAGTCTTCAAGGGCTGCGTGAAAAGTTGGACGATCTCTTCTTTTGGATTGAAAAAAGAAAAGAAAATCATCCAACGATTCTCATGTGATGTCACGGATGAGGACTAGTAAGGTAATCAACCCATTAGTTAATTTATTAATCACTATCGGAGCAGATGAGTGCAGAATTGGTGCTTGATAGGACCATGAAACCAATCTTATCACGTAAAACAAGATTTATTTCCCCCTCGGTTTAATGTCACAAAAAGCTCTCAATCATCGCTCGTTAATCTTCCTTGTGCGGGGCAGTTGCGACATGTAAATCATGATGGTTATCAAAGACCAGGGTTTGTTATTAGTAGTGTCATAGGGCCATACCCATACATGCGTAGGGGCGGTTGGTTAATGGTCACTTTGGTTCGGTTAGGCCAGCCACCAGGCAATCAGGCGCCAGCAGAAAGAGACTCCCCGGTCGATCATGTAGCCGGCTAGCGGCAGCTGGCCGGACGCCGGACGCCGCCATGCAGGCAGCCTTAAGGAGGAAGATCGTCCGAGCTGGCGCTCCCGTGGTGCACTGGCAAAGGGGATAAGGACCGGCCCGGAGGAGCGTCGCCGTCGCCGGCGTGACCCGACGGCGACACGTTCGTTTGCCACTTTGCCTTGACCCGTGCGTCGACCGCTGCGTGAGTTAGCTCGCGTGTCGCTGCCCCGTTCGCGCGCGCTTTCGTTGCGTGGGTGGACCGACCAACGCCCTTGTACGTGCATGGACGAGGTCTCGCTCGCCAAAGCTGGATGGGATTCGAGGAAAAACGAGTGATAGTTCGCGCTCAGCTCTGGCCCGTGGTACACGGTTCAGTGCGATAACTTTTTCTGGAAGCTAGTATAAGTATCTCTCTGTTTTTTACTGGAGGGTGTCATGTTCATACGCGGGGTGATTCGTGACGGAGTCGGTCAACAACACAAGCGTGTAACGGAGAGGTCTCGCGTGTCACTGTCGTTGCGTCGATTTCGTGAATTTTGTGTGCTGGAAGAACAATCGACTAAACCGGGGGAAACCCCTTCCATTAAAAAGAAAGAGAGAAAAACAATTGAATAAGAAGAATTCAGGGCAACCGTACGCCTCAACGACGTACAGTATAATAATAATTATTTTTTGAGAAAATTCCAATACATGGCAGTAGAAAAAACAACAGGGATAATAAAAATTACAACCATATCCATGGACCCCCTAACGACGACTACAAGCACTGCAGCGAGCCGAATGCGCGTCGTCGTCATCGCCCCTCCTTCATTGGAGCCGGACGAACCTTATTGTAGTAGACAATCAAGAAGTCATCATGCTAAGGCCCATAGGACCATCATACCAGAGCAACAACAATCGCCGATTAAGAAAGCCATAGATCAGAAGGGTCAAACATATATCCTGCAAAAAAAAGAATGGTCATCAAACCTATAAACACTCAAAGGAAGACCTTATCGAAATAGATCCACGGAAGACCAGCACTGACCGAATCCCACAAGATCCAACGAAGACACCTCCACACACCCTTCGACGATGTTAGATGCATCATTGAACGGGGATAAACCGTGGAAGAGATTATTCCTACTAAGGGACATCGCCGCCGTCACGCAGCCCCAACCAAGACACTGAATCTAACAAGAACGAAAATCGGGCCCCTTCCATCAGTAGGGGCCCGAGATCATCTGCACCTCCATGCCCTAGAGGCTATCGAAGATGGGGCGGACCGGCGGCGGCCGACGGAAGGAGAAGGGGCTTTTCTTGTGGAGGAGAAAAAAGACCAAAGATCTTAACTTACACCAAAGTGTGCAAGTTAAAAGGGACAAAATAAATCTACAGTAGTGTAGCAAACTGTACGCTGGAATTCCAATGAGTGCATGCATGTCAACAGTTGTTATGATCTGGCGTGTCATTTCCCTCCTATTTTTCCCCATCAACCCCGATCGTCATTGGGAATTGCTGGCTGGCCACTGGCCGTCAGGTACATGCATACATTCCTTCTCGAAGCACGCGAGAATGGGAAAATGGGGCTGATTATAATAAGGCCCCGTTGCTTGCGCGCCACTGGATAATGGCGGCGCGGCGGCGCTAGCTAGCCTTGCGATGCTTGGCTGGCTCTCGGCGGCCACCCGCTCGTGCTGGCAGCTCACACCCAGCTGCCCGGCTACGTACGTTATCTCGATCGCCACCCACGTCTACATACCAATGAACGAACGTGAGAATTTCCGTGGGTTTTGGGAGTGGAAATGGCCCTCGGGACGATTTACCTGGTTCACCCACGTACGCTTCACCGGCGGGCAAAAATCCAGGACGACTTCTCCTCATCTCCAGGTGCCACGCTTCCACATGTAGTACTACGTACTCCCTTTGTTCCTAAATATTTGTCTTTCTAGAGATTTCAATAAATGACTACATACGGAGCAAAATGAGTGAATCTATACTCTAAAATATGTCTATATACATCTGTATGTTGAGTTTATTTGAAATGTCTAAAAAGACAATTATTTGGGAACGGAGGGAGTAGGAAACAAGCGGAAGGTGCGTCCAGCTCGACTGAAAAAGAGGCAGGGTTTGCGACGAAAATTCGTCGGGTTAGCTTGACCTAATCCTTTCTTACGTACCCGGTCTATTTTGCTGCACTGCACACCCGGTCGGGTCTATTCTGCTGCACTGCACACCCGGTCTAATACGGATTGGTATGCTTTGAACCTGTCAAGAAACGTTGACGTACTACCTGCTCTATTCGGGGAATTAAGCGTGTACATCGCCCGCGTTAATGCCCCACAGCTACATCAAACTAATCACGATTACCCGAACACATAGTTAGCTTTAATTGTGTCCCACTTCTTTTGATTGAACCCGCTAGAGATCGGTCTGGATTTTAGCCTTCTGTAAGGGTCAATTTTAGCAAACAACGACGTGTCCTATTCTTGGCTACAAATATATTGTACTTCCTTCGTTTCAAATTACTCGTCACAGAAATGGATTTATCTAAAATTAAAATACATCTAGATACATCCATACCCGCGACAAGTAATTCGAAACGAAGGGAGTAGTATAATGGGCGTAGAAAAGCGCGCGCACACACACTCATACAACGTCTACTGAAAAATAGAATGATAGAGTCGTAAAGTTTCAAAGTTGGTGAAGTCACCACGGAAATAATTAGGATGCAACTGATATTCCCAACCCAAAAATTATCTCGCTGAACTTATGAAAAATAATGATCTTATATTAAAACCTACATCTACCATGACACAATATTTGAGGTTTGAATCCATATACACAGTTGATAAACAAAAAGTAAACATTCTTTATGAGCACTAACAAATTCAAACTAGGTTATGAATATGACGCATCATCGCTATTTTTTTTTGCGAGAAAACGTAATTCATCAACTGTTAAGGTAGTGCACATAGCACTAGAAGTAAACAAATACACCCAGGTCCGTAGATCACCTAGCGACGACTACAAACACTGGAGCGAGCCGAAAGCGCGCCGCCGTCATCCCCCCCTCCTATCGGAGTCGGGCAAACCTTGTTGTAGTAAGATAATCGGGAAGTCGTCATGTTACGGCCAATACACCCCAGAACAATAACCGCCGTCGATAAAGAGAAGCGTCGATCGGAAGGATCTAACATGTAGACATACGAACACAAACGAACGAAGACCGGATCCATGTGGGTCCACCAAAGACAAACGCCGACAGAATCCAAGGAGATCCGCCGGAGATAAACCTCCACACGCCCTTCGATGATGCTAGAAACACCACTGGAATGGGGGCTAGGCGGGGAAGACTTTATTCCACCTAGAGAGCCGCCACTGCCTCGCATGTCTGAACAGGACACAAACCCTAACATAACTCAAAAAAAAAACATTTAAAAACGGATCCCTTCCGCCAGCAAGGGCCGGGATCCACCTCATCTTTATGATCCTAAGACAATAGGAGACGAGGTAGGCCGACGGCGAGAGGCAAGGGAAACCCTAGCACACGTTGGGTGCAGGGTATGAACAGATGTCGTTTCTTCTTTTTTTGATGAGGGGTTTCCTTTTGCGTTATTGCTACTAAGACTGGATTTGACATTTGTGGTTCTCAAGCTATTTATTGAATTAAATATATATTTTGTGTCATGATATATGCACAATCTATATATTTTTAAACTATCCCATTTTTTTTTTCTGAAAACTACTCAGATGTCCAAACGAACTGAAAATTGGTACGGAGCTCACGCACTCAAACATCTTCCATGCAAAAAACATTTAGTTTTTTTTTTGAAATTTCAGTATTTTTACTGTTTACCAAGAACAAATGAGCTCGGTTTCAGAAATGGATATTCGTTCGTGGTGCATCTTTTTATGCCGCGGGCTAGAAAAGCAAATTTACAGTAGTGTGACTTGAATGTTTCTAGCGATCTTCAGTCCTGTGAAGAGAAACCACACTATATTATACGCACATGAGCTAGATACAATGACACAAGTGAGGTATATGGTGATCGAGTAGTGGGGTGGAATTACAAACAGCAAATTCTTTTAACCCGGGTGGCCGGGTGGAAGCTAATCATGGCACTGGATGGTGATCGCCGGCCGCCGAAATCACGGACAACCCCGTGGATTGGCTCGTCCTGTGATGGACAAAACTTATCGTGGTTATTATACATAGTCACATAGAGACGCCGCTCGTGACCGGCCGATTGATCCATCCAAATCGTGGTTAAAAATAGAGACGCCGCCCGTGACCGATCGGTATGATATGATCAAACAAACTAATCGCGGCCGCGGGGCCGCCCGTGAATCGTGATGGATTGGTCGAACCATGATTCGTTTTGATGGGCAGAGGCATGGCACGGGCCTCCTCGATGACCTCGACGATGGGTGCGAGACTGACATGGCATCGACTAGCTAGGCTAGGCAGGCTTATCATGGGGATATTGATATACATCGAGATTAATAGTCGAAGCCGGCCAACTAGTGGCGCCGGGAGGAACCTCCTGATAAGGACGCGACGTCACACGCGCACGCACGCGCGCGCCGGTCCAGACCAAGGATGGAACAAGCTAGCTGTCGCGAGTCGAGTCGATCGGCGCGGCAACAGAGCCCATGAATGAACGCGTCATCATGCATAGTGGGACTATTATACGCGGGCGATCCACTGTCGAGTATTCCTACTTGACAAGACTGACTCGGCGGCTCAAAATTTGATCAAACTTTTTGGCCCTTTGCCTTTCTGGTTATCCTTTTGGTTTGGTTTTGTACGTGCCCACTTATCCACTAACCAATGCCCACACCTCGCAGTTTCTTAGGTAGTATATTATGAGGGATTAGATATAGAGAGGAACATACAAAAATACAGAAATGAAACTGTAGAACAATACAAATATCAGTTTTAGATGTCAAGTTCCGATAACAACAACAAAAAGAAACTAGACAAAAGAAGACTTCATCGCTCGGGCTCTGTATCACAAGATGCACACGCCCCGAGTTCGAGAGCACATTTCAGATCCTCCCATTTATGCATGATTCTCTCACATCATCCTATTCATATCCGTTAGCCTAGACTTTGCTTAGGAGTTAGGGGAGGCGATCCAACTGTTGCTTAGTCAGCGTAAAGCAAGATGCGTCTTTCAACACTGCAAGTCAGCTAGCTAGCTAGACTATTTCAGTTAACTTGGTTTCAGAGGGAACAAAATCTGTGGCCTGTACTGCTACCTAGTTCTAGCTGCAACATGCATGTACACTCCACTGTCTCTGCATCAAAAGTCACAAGCGGGTAAAAATATTCCGGCAATCAAAAACTCAGTTGCATTGTTAGATAATAACGAGAATAAACGAGACACGAGAGACACGAATTTTTATGTGAAAACCCTTGCGGGAGAAAATCACGAACGCATGAAGGCGCAATCACTATGAGGAAGAGTATTACAAGCACGAGACGACATACCGTCTGAGGTGCGACTACATGGGGTATATAAAAGGGCAATACATGAGAGTCCTTGGAGGACAAGTAAACGAGTTGTACTCGTACGCGTCGACGTCAACGCAAAGGCCCACACCAGTTGTACTACGTCTAGTCCAACACGATATAATTTGGATCACAATTTAACAATCTCCACCTTGATCCAAATTTCCTCCAGTAGTCGAAGAAAGTGAATAACTCCATCCAAATCAGCATAAACACCTTGTGCGTCAAAGTCCATAGGATTAGTGAGAAATACCAACTAAGCCTGAGCAAAGCTCAAACTTATTGGTCGGAACTGGCTTTGTCATCATATCAGCTGGATTATCATGAGTACTTATCTTGCATACCTTCAAATCGCCTTCAGCAACAACATCTTGAATATAATGAAATCTGACATCAATGTGCTTTGTTCTCTCATGATACATTGGATTCTTTGTAAGATATATAGCACTTTGACTGTCACTAAATACGGTAGGGCAAGATGAATCTCCACAAAGCTCAGAATACAAACCTCTCAACCAGATAGCTTCTTTGCATGCCTCAGAAATAGCCATATACTCGGCATCGGTAGTGGAACAAGCCACAATAGACTGCAAAGTTGCTCTCCAACTCACAGCACAACCACCAATGGTAAAAACATAACCAACAAGTCCATCTCCAGTTTCCCCAAACTGTAAATAAGCATTAGAAGTACCTTGCAGGTATCTGAAAATCCACTTAACTGCTTTCCAATGCTCTTTTCCAGGATTAGCCATGTATCTACTGACAACACTCAATGCATATGATAAATCAGGATGAGAACAAACCATGGCATACATAAGTGAACCAACTGCACTCGAATAGGGAACTCTAGACATGTACTCAATATCTGCATCTGACTTAGGACATAAAACTGATGATAATTTGAAGTGTGCAGCTAACAGAGTACTCACTGGCTTGGCATTATGCATATTAAAACGACGAAGAACTTTTTCAATATATCCTCTCTGACTTAGGGCATCTCCAGCCGTTGGCCCCCCCAGGACGCATAAAAATCGCCCCCTGGGGGCGAGCCGGCGATACAATCGGCGCTGAGGGCGGTTTTGCGCCCAGTCGTCGCCCCCAGCTCGCCCCCAGGCGCCGAAATTGGCCCACTTTGCAGCCCAATTTCGGCGAATAAAGGGCCCATATGGGCGAGAATAGGCCCATATTCGGCGTGGTTTCGCCATGTCTCGGCGTTCAATTATCAACACAATTATTTCTTATCACATATTTCATCACAGAAAAATCAAATACTTCAACAAAATTGTACAATAATAAATAGTTCAATACAAATTATATAGTTCAACAAATAAAAACTCGTATTTCATCACACGGCGTCCCCCTTGAGCCTCCATAGGTGCTCAATCAGATCTTTCTGCAGTTGATGATGCACCTGTGGGTCTCGGATCTCCTGACGCATACTGAGATAGGCAGTCCAAGTTGCCGGTAGCTGGTGATCAACTTCGGCTAGAGGACCCTGCCTGTAGTATGGTTCAGTGTCAAACACTGGGTCTTCTTGCTCGCTCTCGATGATCATGTTGTGCAAGATGACACAGCAAGTCATAATCTCCCACATTTGATCTTTGGACCAGGTCTGAGCGGGGTACCGAACAACAGCAAATCGAGATTGGAGCACACCAAATGCCCGCTCGACATCCTTCCTGCAAGCCTCCTGAAGCTTCGCAAACCAGGCGTTCTTGCCTCCTGCCACAGGGTTTGAGATCGTCTTCACGAATGTCGACCATCTCGGATAGATGCCGTCAGCTAGATAGTACCCCTTGTTGTATTGGTGCCCATTGATCTCGAAGTTCACCGGAGGAGAATGGCCCTCAACGAGCTTGGCAAAAACAGGAGAGCACTGCAACATGTTGATGTCATTGTGTGTTCCTGGCATACCAAAGAAGGAGTGCCAAATCCAAAGGTCCTGTGTGGCTACCGCCTCAAGCACCACACTACAACCGCCTTTGGCGCCTTTGTACATCCCCTGCCAACCAAATGGGCAATTCTTCCATTTCTAATGCATGCAGTCGATGCTTCCAAGCATCCCAGGAAATCCTCTTGCTGTATTCTGGGCTAGGATCCGAGCAGTGTCTTCTGCATTGGGTGTTCTCAAGTATTGTGGCCCAAACACTGCCACCACTGCTCGACAGAACTTGTAGAAACACTCTATGCTGGTGGACTTGGCCATGCGCCCATAGTCGTCGAGTGAATCACTGGGAGCTCCATATGCAAGCATCCTCATCGCTGTTGTGCACTTCTGGATGGAGGTGAATCCAAGAGCGCCAGTGCAATTCATCTTGCACTCGAAGTAGTTGTCGAACTCCCGGATGGAATTCACAATCCTGAGAAAGAGCTTTCGGCTCATCCGATAACTGCGCCGAAATGTTCTCTCGCCATGAAGTGGAGCATCGGCGAAGTAGTCGGAGTAGAGCATGCAGTAGCCTTGGAGACGATGCTGGTTCTTTGCTTTCATTCGCCCCGGCGCCGAGCCACCTCGTCGCGGCTTTTCATTGCTCGCCAGCAGCTGGGCGAGGGCGGCGAGCACCATGAGATGCTCTTCTTCCTGGACGTCGGCCGCGGCTTCCTCCTCCAGCAGCGCGGCGAGCTCTTCCTCCTCATCCGAGTCCATCGCCGAGGCAGGCAAAACGCCGAACACCTTGCGCTCGGTGGGCGTGTACCCGCCGTTAAACTGCGCTCCGCGGCCAGAAACGGCGGCCGGAAACACCCAGCTGCTGTGGGAGGGGCTGCCGCGGTGAAGCGCTGCTATTTTCCGGCGAGGAATGGCTATCTAGCGGAGTAGGGCGGCGGCCGTCGCCGGGATATAGCTAGTGGTGGCCGAGGGCGCAGGGGTGCGAGGCGAGTCGGGGGAAGAAAACCTTGAGTTTTCCCCTGTCGGTGTGGGCCAGGCGTGCTTTTCCCTAGCGCCGGAGCCCCCAACTGCTCCCCAGCGGGCCGGGTTCGGCCTGTGACCGCCGGGCGGAAAAAAGGTCCGAACCGGCGATTTTCGGCGTCCTGGGGGCGCGACTGGGCCTTTTTTCGGCGCCGGCGCCAAAAAAGTGGCCTGGGGGGCCCTGTTGGGGGCGCGGCTAGAGATGCCCTTAGACATACTTTTCCAGACGGTCTATCTCTGGATATTTCCATGCCAAGTATTTTCTTTGCTGCACCCAAATCCTTCATCTCAAATTCATTACTCAATTGCTTCGTTAGTTCATTAATATCTGACATACTCTTTGCAGCAATAAGCATATCATCAACATAAAGGAGCAAATAAATAGTTGAACCTTTGACAGTTTTCAAATAAACACAACTATCATAATTAGACCTTTTGAAACCTTGAGAGAGCATAAAGGTGTCAAATCTCTTGTACCACTGTCTAGGGGATTGCTTCAATCCATAAAGAGATTTCTTTAACTTACAGACAAGCTTTTCTTTTCCAGGAATAACAAAACCTTTAGGTTGTTTCATATAAATATCCTCTTCTAATTCTCCATGTAAAAATGCAGTTTTAACATCCAATTGTTCGAGCTCAAGATCATGCATGGCAACAATACTGAGTAAAGTGCGAATAGAGCTATGCTTCACAACAGGAGAAAATACTTCGTTATAGTCAATACCTGGAATCTGATTGTAAACTTTAGCAACTAACCTTGCTTTATATCTTGTCTCATCATTTGGAGAAACACCTGTTTTCCTTTTGAAAATCCACTTGCAACGAATAGGTTTCTTCTCTCTAGGTAATTTTACTAAATCCCAAGTGCCATTCTTTTCAAGTGATTCCATCTCATCATGCATAGCGGTCATCCACTTATTACTATCACCAGAAATAACAGCCTCGGAATATGAAGAAGGCTCAGCATTACCTTCAATTTCTTCTGCAATAGATAAAGCAAAAGAAACAATATTGCACTCTTCAATTAACCTTTCAGGTTTACTAATACCCCATCTAACTCTGTCACGTGCAAGATTCCAACTGGGTGGAACAATAGGCTAATTTGGAGTGGGAGTGACATGATCATCATTAACGACGGGTTCATCATGTGCATCAACAATTTCATTACAAGATGTATCACCTGAATCAATAACATGCTCCACCTGAACAGTAGGCTCCTGAACAATAGGCTGTTGTTCACTCTCAACGGGAACATTAGTAGATGAAACATCATGTAACATAGCAGATTCATTAAAGATAACATTTCTGCTAATAACCACCTTCTGGGTTTCAGGATTCCACAATTTAAAACCTTTAACACCAGACTTATAACCAAGAAAGATGCACTTAACAGCCCTAGGCTCCAATTTTCCATTATCAACATGAGCATAAGCAGTGCAACCAAAAACTCTCAACTGTGAATAATCAGCAGGTGAACCAGACCATACCTCAATTGGAGTTTTCTTATTAAGAGCAATAGATGGTGAACGATTAATGAGATAATAAGCAGTGGAAGCGGCCTCAGCCCAAAAACGCCTATGCAAACCTGCATTGGACAACATGCAACGGACTCTAGAAATAATGGTCCTGTTCATACGCTCAGCAACACCGTTTTGTTGAGGGGTATAAGGAACGGTGTAGTGTCTGACAATGCCTTCAGACTTGCAATAATTCTTAAATTGCTTAGAACAGAATTCCATACCATTATCGGTGCGAAGTATTTTTACCTTCTTTCCAGTTTGTCTCTCAATCATAATCTTCCACTCCTTCAAAGCTGAGAATGCTTCATATTTATGCTTCAAGAAATAAGGCCAAACTTTTCTCGAATAATCATCAATAATAGTCAGCATGTAACTAGCACCACCTAGTGACTTCTTGCGAGATGGTCCCCATAAATCAGAATGCACATAATCAAGAATACCTTCGGTTGTATGAGTCGAAGTGTTGAACTTCACCCTCTTGTGTTTGCCGAAGATACAATGCTCACAAAATTTCAGTCTACCAGGTTCATATCCATCAAGAAGACCTCTCTTATTTAACTCTGCTAAACCAAGTTCACTCATATGTCCAAGATGCATATGCCAAAGGTTAGCAGCATCACAATCAGAATTCTTTGAAACAACTGGAGTAGCGCTACCTGAAACTGTAGAACCTCGAAGGTAATAAAGACCATTGGTCGAACTTAAATCACCTTTCATCACAATAAGGGAACCTTTGGTGACTTTCAAAACACTATCTCCACCTGAATACTTGTATCCCTTTGCATCAAGGGCACTCATAGAAATAAGATTTCTCTTCATCTTCGGAATATACCGAACATCTGTCAAAGTTCTGATTATGCCATCAAACATCTTGATTCGAATAGAACCTATGCCTTCAATCTTGCATGGTGAATTATCAAAACCCAAAACGGAACCAGCAGAAGTAGTGGAATCAAAAGTATTAAACCAATCTCTATGTGGACACATATGAAAAGTGCATGCAGTGTCAAGTACCCACTCATCATTGGTCTCAGCACATCCAGCAATAACGACAAGAGCATCATCGGAACTATCATCACGAGCAACGTTAGCAGAATTTTCACCTTGTTTGTTACCTTTTCTCTTTTCCTTGTTCTGCAACTTGAAACACTCAGAGATGTCATGACCGTCTCTCTTGCAATACCTGCAATATTTCTTGTCTCTGGATTGCGACCGGCCCCTGTAGCCGTTCTTACTTTTGCCTCTGTTTCCATTATTGGAGTTCTTCTCCTTTGTCCTGCCACGAACAGACAATCCCTCGGCTTGGGATGAACTCGAACCATCATGAGGCACCATTAATTTCATCTTCTCCTTAGAGTTCAAAGCTTCATAAACTTCATTAAGCGTGAGAGTATCACGACTGTATAATATGGTGTCTCTAAAATTGGTATAAGAACTTGGCAGTGAACAAAGTAACATTAAAGCAGTATCTTCCTCTTCATACTTAACCTCCATTGCAGCTAGATCAGATATGATCTCTTTAAATTCAGAAATATGATTCAAAATATTACCTCCCTCAGGTAACCTGTGCAGGAATAGTTTTTGCTTCAGATGCATCTTGCTGGTGAGATCTTTAGTCATGCAAATCCCTTCCAACTTTAACCATAGAGCGGCGGCAGTTTTTTCGGTCAAAACTTCCTGCAAAATATTATTATGCAAATGGAGTTGAATTTATGACAAAGCCTTACAATCAATTCTTTTCTCCTCAGCAGTCCAGTCCTCAATTCGGTTCTTCCCAAAACTATCCAGTGCTACATCATAGTCGGCGTGTGCCAACAACGCCCGCATCTTGACTTGCCATAGGGTAAACCTTGTATCACGATCCAACAGCGGAAAGTCGTACTTCATAGATGCCATGAGTAGATAAATTTGTGTACAAAAAGTAGTACAAGTCGGAGTAGAATAATTCTTGACAGAATTTAATATGCGAGCAAAGAAACAGTAGCACCTGGTAGCTTCGGGCAATGGACGTAGCACTTGAAGATGAAAAACAAGGGCCGAACTAGTACTCTGTACTAGTAGCTTCACGTGACGTAGTTGAAGGAAATATGCCCTAGAGGCAATAATAAAGTTATTATTTATTTCCTTATATCATGATAAATGTTTATTATTCATGCTAGAATTGTATTAACCGGAAACATAATACATGTGTGAATACATAGACAAACTTAGTGTCACTAGTATGCCTCTACTTGACTAGCTCGTTAATCAAAGATGGTTATGTTTCCTAACCATGAACAAGGTGTTGTTATTTGATTAACGAGGTCACATCATTAGTTGAATGATCTAATTGACATGACCCATTTCATTAGCTTAGCACCCGATCGTTTAGTATGTTGCTATTGCTTTCTTCATGACTTATACATGTTCCTATGACTATGAGATTATGCAACTCCAGTTTACCGGAGGAACACTTTGTGTGCTACCAAACGTCACAACGTAACTGGGTGATTATAAAGGAGCTCTACAGGTGTCTCCAAAGGTAGATGTTGGGTTGGCGTATTTCGAGATTAGGATTTGTCACTCCGATTGTCGGAGAGGTATCTCTGGGCCCTCTCGGTAATGCACATCACATAAGCCTTGCAAGCATTGCAACTAATGAGTTAGTTGTGAGATGATGTATTACGGAACGAGTAAAGAGACTTGCCAGTAACGAGATTGAACTAGGTATTGGATACCGACGATCGAATCTCGGGCAAGTAACATACCGATGACAAAGGGAACAACGTATGTTGTTATGCGGTCTGACCGATAAAGATCTTCGTAGAATATGTAGGAGCCAATATGGGCATCCAGGTCCCGCTATTGGTTATTGACCGGAGATGTGTCTCAGTCATGTCTGCATTATTCTCGAACCGTAGGGTCCGCACGCTTAACGTTACGATGACAGTTATTATGAGTTTATGCATTTTGATGTACCGAAGTTAGTTCGGAGTCCCGGATGTGATCACGGACATGACGAGGAGTCTCGAAATGGTCGAGACATAAAGATTGATATATTGGAAGCCTATGTTTGGATATCGGAAGTGTTCCGGGTGAAATCGGTATTTTACCGGAGTACCGGGAGGTTACCGGAACCCCCCGGGAGCTGTATGGGCCTTAATGGGCTTTAAGTGGAAAGGAGAAGGGGCAGCCCTAGATGGGCCGCGCGCCTCCCCCCTCCCCTAGTCCTATTAGGACAAGGAGAGGTGGCCGGCCCCCCTCTCTCTCTTTCCCCCTCAGCGAATCCTACTCCAACTAGGATTGGGGGGAGGAATCCTACTCCCAGAGGGAGTAGGACTCCCTTGGCGCGCCCTCCTTGGCCGGCCAGCCCCCTCCCCTTGGCTCCTTTATATACGGAGGCAGGGGACACCCCTAGACACACAAGTTGATCCTTGAGATCGTTCCTTAGCCATGTGCGGTGCCCCCTGCCACCATATTCCACCTCGATCATATTGTAGCGGTGCTTAGGCGAAGCCCTGCGACAGTAGAACATCAAGATCGTCACCACACCGTCGTGCTGACGGAACTCCTCCCCGACGCTTTGCTGGATCGGAGCCCGGGGATCATCATCGAGCTGTACGTGTGCTAAGAACTCGGAGGTGCCGGAGTAACGGTGCTTGGATCGGTCGGATCGAGAAGGCGTACGAATACTTCCTCTATGTTGCGTCAACGCTTCCGCAGTCGGTCTGCGTGGGTACGTAGACAACACTCTCCCCTCTCGTTGCTATGCATCACCATGATCTTGCGTGTGCGTAGGAATTTTTTTGAAATTACTGCGTTCCCCAACAGTGGCATCCGAGCCTAGGTTTTATGGTTTGATGTTATATGCACGAGTAGAACACAAGTGAGTTGTGGGCGATATAAGTCATACTGCCTACCAGCATGTCATACTTTGGTTCGGCGGTATTGTTGGACGAGACGACCCGGACCGACATTACGCGTACGCTTACGCGAGACCGGTTCTCCCGACATGCTTAGCACATAGGTGGCTTGCGGGCGACAGTCTCTCCAATTTTAGTTGAACCGAGTGCGGCTACGCCCAGTCCTTGCGAAGGTTAAAACGGAGTCTATTTGACAAACTATCGTTGTGGTTTTGATGCGTAGGTGAGATTGGTTCTTGCTTAAGCCCGTAGCAGCCACGTAAAACTTGCAACAACAAAGTAGAGGACGTCTAACTTGTTTTTGCAGGGCATGTTGTGATGTGATATGGTCAAGGCATGATGATGAATTTTATTGTATGAGAAGATCATGTTTTGTAACCGAGTTATCGGCAACTGGCAGGAGCCATATGGTTGTCGCTTTATTGTATGCAATGCAATCGCGATGTAATGCTTTACTTTATCACTAAGCGGTAGCGATAGTCGTGGAAGCATAAGATTGGCGAGACGACAACGATGCTACGATGGAGATCAAGGTGTCGCGCCGGTGACGATGGTGATCATGACGGTGCTCAGGAGATGGAGATCACAAGCACAAGATGATGATGGCCATATCATATCACTTATATTGATTGCATGTGATGTTTATCTTTTTATGCATCTTATCTTGCTTTGATTGACGGTAGCATTATAAGATGATCTCTCACTAAATTATCAAGAAGTGTTCTCCCTGAGTATGCACCGTTGCCAAAGTTCGTCGTGCCCAGACACCACGTGATGATCGGGTGTGATAAGCTCTACGTCCATCTACAACGGGTGCAAGCCAGTTTTGCACACGCAGAATACTCAGGTTAAACTTGACGAGCCTAGCATATGCAGATATGGCCTCGGAACACAGAGACCGAAAGGTCGAGCGTGAATCATATAGTAGATATGATCAACATAACGATGTTCACCATTGAAAACTACTCCATCTCACGTGATGATCGGTTATGGTTTAGTTGATTTGGATCACGTGATCACTTAGAGGATTAGAGGGATGTCTATCTAAGTGGGAGTTCTTAAGTAATTTGATTAATTGAACTTAAACTTATCATGAACTTAGTACCTGATAGTATCTTGCTTGTTTATGTTGATTGTAGATAGATGGCTCGTGCTGTTGTTCCGTTGAATTTTAATGCGTTCCTTGAGAAAGCAAAGTTGAAAGATGATGGTAGCAATTACACGGACTGGGTCCGTAACTTGAGGATTATCCTCATTGCTGCTCAGAAGAATTACGTCCTGGAAGCACCGCTGGGTGCCAGGCCTGCTGCTGGAGCAACACCAGATGTTATGAACGTCTGGCAGAGCAAAGCTGATGACTACTCGATAGTTCAGTGTGCCATGCTTTACGGCTTAGAATCGGGACTTCAACGACGTTTTGAACGTCATGGAGCATATGAGATGTTCCAGGAGTTGAAGTTAATATTTCAAGCAAATGCCCGGATTGAGAGATATGAAGTCTCCAATAAGTTCTATAGCTGCAAGATGGAGGAGAACAGTTCTGTCAGTGAGCATATACTCAAAATGTCTGGGTATAATAATCACTTGATTCAGATGGGAGTTAATCTTCCAGATGATTGCGTCATTGACAGAATTCTCCAATCACTGCCACCAAGCTACAAGAGCTTCGTGATGAACTATAATATGCAAGGGATGAACAAGACTATTCCCGAGCTCTTCGCAATGCTGAAAGCTGCGGAGGTAGAAATCAAGAAGGAGCATCAAGTGTTGATGGTTAACAAGACCACTAGTTTCAAGAAAAAGGGCAAAGGGAAGAAGAAGGGGAACTTCAAGAAGAACGGCAAGCTAGTTGCTGCTCAGGAGAAGAAACCCAAGTCTGGACCTAAGCCTGAAACTGAGTGCTTCTACTGCAAGCAGACTGGTCACTGGAAGCGGAACTGCCCCAAGTATTTGGCGGATAAGAAGGATGGCAAGGTGAACAAAGGTATATGTGATATACATGTTATTGATGTGTACCTTACTAGAGCTCGCAGTAGCACCTGGGTATTTGATACTGGTTCTGTTGCTAATATTTGCAACTCGAAACAGGGACTACGGATTAAGCGAACACTGGCGAAGGACGAGGTGACGATGCGCGTGGGAAACGGTTCCAAAGTCGATGTGATCGCGGTCGGCACGCTACCTCTACATCTACCTTCGGGATTAATATTAGACCTAAATAATTGTTATTTGGTGCCAGCGTTGAGCATGAACATTATATCTGGATCTTGTTTGATGCGAGACGGTTATTCATTTAAATCAGAGAATAATGGTTGTTCTATTTATATGAGTAATATCTTTTATGGTCATGCACCTTTGAGAGTGGTCTATTTTTGATGAATCTCGATAGTAGTAACACACATATTCATAATGTTGAAGCCAAAAGATGCAGAGTTGATAATGACAGTGCAACTTATTTGTGGCACTGCCGTTTAGGTCATATCGGTATAAAGCGCATGAAGAAACTCCATACTGATGGACTTTTGGAACCACTTGATTATGAATCACTTGGTACTTGCGAACCGTGCCTCATGGGCAAGATGACTAAAACACCGTTCTCCGGTACTATGGAGAGAGCAACAGATTTGTTGGAAATCATACATACAGATGTATGTGGTCCGATGAATATTGAGGCTCGTGGCGGATATCGTTATTTTCTCACCTTCACAGATGACTTAAGCAGATATGGGTATATCTACTTAATGAAACATAAGTCTGAAACATTTGAAAAGTTCAAAGAATTTCAGAGTGAAGTTGAAAATCATCGTAACAAGAAAATAAAGTTTCTACGATCTGATCGTGGAGGAGAATATTTGAGTTACGAGTTTGGTGTACATTTGAAAAATTGTGGAATAGTTTCGCAACTCACGCCACCCGGAACACCACAGCGTAATGGTGTGTCCGAACGTCGTAATCGTACTTTACTAGATATGGTGCGATCTATGATGTCTCTTACTGATTTACCGCTATCGTTTTGGGGTTATGCTTTAGAGACGGCCGCATTCACGTTAAATAGGGCACCATCAAAATCCGTTGAGACGACGCCTTATGAACTGTGGTTTGGCAAGAAACCAAAGTTGTCGTTTCTTAAAGTTTGGGGCTGCGATGCTTATGTGAAAAAGCTTCAACCTGATAAGCTCGAACCCAAATCGGAGAAATGTGTCTTCATAGGATACCCAAAGGAGACTGTTGGGTACACCTTCTATCACAGATCCGAAGGCAAGACATTCGTTGCTAAGAATGGATCCTTTCTAGAGAAGGAGTTTCTCTCGAAAGAAGTGAGTGGGAGGAAAGTAGAACTTGACGAGGTAACTGTACCTGCTCCCTTATTGGAAAGTAGTACATCACAGAAAACTGTTTCTGCGACACCTATACCAATTAGTGAGGAAGCTAATGATGATGATCATGAAACTTCAGGACAAGATACTACTGAACCTCGTAGATCAACCAGAGCGAGATCCGCACCAGAGTGGTACGGTAATCCTGTTCTGGAAATCATGCTGCTAGATCATGATGAACCTACGAACTATGAAGAAGCGATGGTGAGCCCAGATTCCGCAAAGTGGCTTGAAGCCATGAAATCTGAGATGGGATCCATGTATGAGAACAAAGTATGGACTTTGGTTGACTTGCCCGATGATCGGCAAGCAATTGAGAATAAATGGATCTTCAAGAAGAAGACTGACGCTGATGGTAATGTTACTGTCTACAAAGCTCGACTTGTCGCAAAAGGTTTTCGACAAGTTCAAGGGATTGACTACGATGAGACCTTCTCACCCGTAGCGATGCTTAAGTCTGTCCGAATCATGTTAGCAATTGCCGCATTTTATGATTATGAAATTTGGCAGATGGATGTCAAAACTGCATTCCTGAATGGATTTCTGGAAGAAGAGTTGTATATGATGCAACCAGAAGGTTTTGTCGATCCAAAGGGAGCTAACAAAGTGTGCAAGCTCCAGCGATCCATTTATGGACTGGTGCAAGCCTCTCGGAGTTGGAATAAACGCTTTGATAGTGTGATCAAAGCATTTGGTTTTATACAGACTTTTGGAGAAGCCTGTATTTACAAGAAAGTGAGTGGGAGCTCTGTAGCATTTCTGATATTATATGTGGATGACATATTACTAATTGGAAATGATATAGAATTTCTGGATAGCATAAAGGGATACTTGAATAAGAGTTTTTCAATGAAAGACCTCGGTGAAGCTGCTTACATATTAGGCATTAAGATCTATAGAGATAGATCAAGACGCTTAATTGGACTTTCACAAAGCACATACCTTGACAAAGTTTTGAAGAAGTTCAAAATGGATCAAGCAAAGAAAGGGTTCTTGCCTGTGTTACAAGGTGTGAAGTTGAGTAAGACTCAATGCCCGACCACTGCAGAAGATAGAGAGAAAATGAAAGATGTTCCCTATGCTTCAGCCATAGGCTCTATCATGTATGCAATGCTGTGTACCAGACCTGATGTGTGCCTTGCTATAAGTTTAGCAGGGAGGTACCAAAGTAATCCAGGAGTGGATCACTGGACAGCGGTCAAGAACATCCTGAAATACCTGAAAAGGACTAAGGATATGTTTCTCGTATATGGAGGTGACAAAGAGCTCATCGTAAAAGGTTACGTTGATGCAAGCTTTGACACTGATCCGGACGATTCTAAATCGCAAACCGGATACGTGTTTACATTAAACGGTGGAGCTGTCAGTTGGTGCAGTTCTAAACAAAGCGTCGTAGCGGGATCTACATGTGAAGCGGAGTACATAGCTGCTTCGGAAGCAGCGAACGAAGGAGTCTGGATGAAGGAGTTCATATCCGATCTAGGTGTCATACCTAGTGCATCGGGTCCAATGAAAATCTTTTGTGACAATACTGGTGCAATTGCCTTGGCAAAGGAATCCAGATTTCACAAGAGGACCAAGCACATCAAGAGACGCTTCAATTCCATCCGGGATCTAGTCCAGGTGGGAGACATAGAGATTTGCAAGATACATACGGATCTGAATGTTGCAGACCCGTTGACTAAGCCTCTTCCACGAGCAAAACATGATCAGCACCAAGGCTCCATGGGTGTTAGAATCATTACTGTGTAATCTAGATTATTGACTCTAGTGCAAGTGGGAGACTGAAGGAAATATGCCCTAGAGGCAATAATAAAGTTATTATTTATTTCCTTATATCATGATAAATGTTTATTATTCATGCTAGAATTGTATTAACCGGAAACATAATACATGTGTGAATACATAGACAAACTTAGTGTCACTAGTATGCCTCTACTTGACTAGCTCGTTAATCAAAGATGGTTATGTTTCCTAACCATGAACAAGGTGTTGTTATTTGATTAACGAGGTCACATCATTAGTTGAATGATCTGATTGACATGACCCATTTCATTAGCTTAGCACCCGATCGTTTAGTATGTTGCTATTGCTTTCTTCATGACTTATACATGTTCCTATGACTATGAGATTATGCAACTCCCGTTTACCGGAGGAACACTTTGTGTGCTACCAAACGTCACAACGTAACTGGGTGATTATAAAGGAGCTCTACAGGTGTCTCCAAAGGTAGATGTTGGGTTGGCGTATTTCGAGATTAGGATTTGTCACTCCGATTGTCGGAGAGGTATCTCTGGGCCCTCTCGGTAATGCACATCACATAAGCCTTGCAAGCATTGCAACTAATGAGTTAGTTGCGAGATGATGTATTACGGAACGAGTAAAGAGACTTGCCGGTAACGAGATTGAACTAGGTATTGGATACCGACGATCGAATCTCGGGCAAGTAACATACCGATGACAAAGGGAACAACGTATGTTGTTATGCGGTCTGACCGATAAAGATCTTCGTAGAATATGTAGGAGCCAATATGGGCATCCAGGTCCCGCTATTGGTTATTGACCGGAGATGTGTCTCAGTCATGTCTGCATTATTCTCGAACCGTAGGGTCCGCACGCTTAACGTTACGATGACAGTTATTATGAGTTTATGCATTTTGATGTACCGAAGTTAGTTCGGAGTCCCGGATGTGATCACGGACATGACGAGGAGTCTCGAAATGGTCGAGACATAAAGATTGATATATTGGAAGCCTATGTTTGGATATCGGAAGTGTTCCGGGTGAAATCGGTATTTTACCGGAGTACCGGGAGGTTACCGGAACCCCCCGGGAGCTGTATGGGCCTTAATGGGCTTTAGTGGAAAGGAGAAGGGGCAGCCCAAGATGGGCCGCGCGCCTCCCCCCTCCCCTAGTCCTATTAGGACAAGGAGAGGTGGCCGGCCCCCCTCTCTCTCTTTCCCCCTCAGCGAATCCTACTCCAACTAGGATTGGGGGAGGAATCCTACTCCCAGAGGGAGTAGGACTCCCTTGGCGCGCCCTCCTTGGCCGGCCAGCCCCCTCCCCTTGGCTCCTTTATATACGGAGGCAGGGGCACCCCTAGACACACAAGTTGATCCTTGAGATCGTTCCTTAGCCGTGTGCGGTGCCCCCTGCTACCATATTCCACCTCGATCATATTGTAGCGGTGCTTAGGCGAAGCCCTGCGACAGTAGAACATCAAGATCGTCACCACTCCGTCGTGCTGACGGAACTCCTCCCTGACGCTTTGCTGGATCGGAGCCCGGGGATCGTCATCGAGCTGTACGTGTGCTAAGAACTCGGAGGTGCCGGAGTAACGGTGGTTGGATCGGTCGGATCGAGAAGACGTACGACTACTTCCTCTACGTTGCGTCAATGCTGCCGCAGTCGGTCTGCGTGGGTACGTAGACAACACTCTCCCCTCTCGTTGCTATGCATCACCATGATCTTGCGTGTGCGTAGGAATTTTTTTGAAATTACTGCATTCCCCAACAGTAGTAACTAGTAGCAGCAGCAGCTCCAGTAGGTTTGACCACGTGAAAGAAAAGTAGCAAGGCCACCAGTAGCAAGATCGATCAGATCTCGATTCTCGCATGTGTACTACTTCAAGTCTTTGTACGCAGCAGCAGAGGAACTTGGCGACTTGATCTGCGTGGGCTGCGACAGCTTTGGTTGATCCCTTGTGATGACGTGGAGCAGCAGCAATCACAACTCGGCGGAACGGCAGCGGTCTTGAGGATTTGACGGCTTGCCAGGCGCACAGTACGCCGCACTCCTGTCGGTCTCGGCTTCGTATAGCAGTGCGGCGGAGGAAATCGATCTGGCCTCGGATAGCCTGGTCACGCACGGGTGACGTCGCGCGCGACCCTAATCCCTCAAACTCAAATCTCGTATCTGTAACCTCAGCTCTGATACCACTTGTTAGATAATAACGAGAATAAATGAGACACGAGAGACACGGATTTTTACGTGGAAACCCTTGCGGGAGAAAACCACGAACGCACGAAGGCGCAATCACTATGAGGAGGAGTATTACAAGCACGAGACGACAGACCGTCTGAGGTGCGACTACATGGGGTATATAAGAGGGCAATACATGAGAGTCCTTGGAGGACAAGTAAACGAGTTGTACTTGTACGCGTCGACGTCAACGCAAAGGCCCACACCAGTTGTACAACGTCTAGTCCAACATGGTATAATTTGGATCACAATTTAACATGCATGCCACACACTTCTGATATGATCTGATCAACAGGTGCACTGCATGCAGCTCGATCGATCATCAGGGACCTGTGCATGCTTGTTAGCATGTTCCTGCACGAGGTGGCAGAACGTACTGTTCTTGGAGCATCCATCACTTGTTGCTTCACCTGGTCACTCCATCATCATATATCATCTCTCGATCTAGTTAATTAACTAACCTTTCTTTGGCACCTACGTCGGCGCGCGCATCATGCAAAATCTTAAGCACCGTCGACATTGTTGCACAGAATGTGATTAATGCTTTGCAGGAGTTGTACTCTTAGAAAATCATTCTCGGATAGGGTAGGAGATGAGCTCCCCAGCGCTCCTGCGACGCGGCGCTCCACCGCCCGCAGCCATCCCCGTCGCCGGCTGCAGCCCCGTCCCCTTGCTTGCCACGGCTCGGTCGGTCTCGCCGGTCTTCCCGCCGGGCTTCCCCTCCCCCAGGTTTGGTCGCAGGGAGATGGCCCTTGCTCTCTTCCCACAGCTGGAGCTCAGTGTTTCGGATCCAGATTCGCCGCCGAGGGTTCCAGCCCGATCCAGCTCGTCCTTCGTCCCTGATTCGTAGCCGGAAGGAAATCTCGAAGGATCTGCCGCGCTGCGCGGTGAGGCAGAGGTTGCCTGCAAAGTAAGCTTTGCCTTCAATGCAACTCTGCTAGATTCAACTCCTCCCCTCCCCATTCAAGGCGCTCACCGGCCGTGCATCAAATCCAAGCCTGCTCGGGCCTTCAATGCCGCGCAGCCGCGCCCGCCATCAAGCCCCGAGCCCTCCGCTCCCTCCGCTCCCGCTGACCAGAGCACTGATGGGGATCGGACTCTTGTCCGGGCGCCGTTCTGGTGGAGAGCCAACAGACAGTAAAGCAAGCATTCAAGACGAAGAGCTGCTGGCTTTTACTCCCCACCTGCCTTTGCAGGCTTCGTCAAGCTTCACAAGCGCATCTGCCATCGCTGCTTGGATAGAGGTCATTGCAAGGCCACCTGCCAAAACCCTCTCAAGAGTCTTCGCTGCAGACGGTGTGGCCACAAAGCGCACTTCTGCTCCATCTCCCCGTCGCCACCTCCCACCTCGCGTCTGCCGCCGCCACCTGCCTTTCCTCCGCCACCGCCAGTGCTGCGCGGTGCGCAAGCGGCCGTCATGGTGCGCATCAGGGACCCGTCACTTCACCCTGCGGAGCGCCATGCCGTGGTCACTGCTACCCAGGAGATGGACGTACAGGCCGCAAGCCTTGCGAGCCTCGCCGCGTTCGTCTGGCTGGGTGGCAACCGCCCTCGGGTGAGTGCGGACGAGATGCAGACGGCCATCGCCGAGCACTTCCGCATCGACCGCAACTGCTTCAAGGTGAAGCCACACTCGCCGGAGGATATCCTCGCCACCTTCGACTTCCCGCACCACCGCGACCTAGTGACCGCGCTGCTGGGCAGGTTCGAGCGGGGTGGTCTGGACATCCACGTCGCCAAGTGGCGGCTCAATGCTCACGCGGAGGCACTCAACGCCTTCCACCACATTCATCTATGCATCGAGAATGTGGCTCTGAATGCGTGGAACGACAAGGTCGCCGAGCAGGTCCTTGGGCCAGAAACTCTGCTGCACTACTTCGACCACTCCACCGTCATGAGGGAGGATGCCACCTCGCTCAACCTCTGGGCTTGGTCGGCGAATCCTTCAAGCATCCCCAAGGTGGTGCAGCTCACGGTGGGTGATAGCCAGCCGATGGGCGCGTTCGCTGGCCCCTCTGGGATCACAGGGCGGAGCGCTCTTCGCCGGCGTGTCTTGGTTCACCTGGACCGCCACGAAGACTACACGCCTGACGCCAATGGTAATGTGCTGCGGCGCCCGCACTACTCCAACCGCTTCGACTGGAGCTTTCGTGTGGTTGATGGCGAGCCTCGGCCGGGGGAGCGTGGCGCTCAGTCTGATCGCCGCCACAATGACAGAGACAGGCGTGATGATGATCGTGACGATGACGATCACCGAGGGCGACGTGATGACAGGCAGCCATCCTGGAGAGCCGCATCTTCCGCAGCCGCTCAAGGGAGCCGCACCGGAGGGATGGGGATGACCGCCACGACTCCAGGCGAGACGGCCGTCGCGACTCAAGGCGGGATGGCCGCGAAGATGGGCAGAGGCGCAGGGCTGGGACGCCCCCCCATGGCCGCGACTCAGCTCGCCGCCTCCCTGACCGTCGCAGCCGTTCGTTGGAGCGGCCGCCGTCCCGAGAAACGCCTCTGCGAGGCTGCTCTCCTCCACCTTCGCCGCGCACCACCTCTTGTGACATCATAAAGATCCGTGCCTCTTCAAGCCCGGTCTAGCTGCGTAGGGCGCTGTCCTGCTTCCGGGCTCAAGTCCAGCCCTCTCTAACGCTTAACAACGGGACCCCGTCTACCACTGCTGCTACACCAGGCCCAAGCTTGCCCGCTGCTGCTTCTCCGGCTCCAAGCTCGCCTCGCATGCCCGTCTTCGTCCCACGCCTAGTGGCATCTCCGGTGGCGGATGTTGTGTCTTGCTCACTGGGTGAGGGAGAGCGCGGCACCCCGCTCTTTGTTCCGACGGTGCCCCCTCTCTTTGCTACTCCGAGCTCCCCCGTCCAAGGCGGCCTACAGCTAGGAGGAAGACGCTGGCGGGGGTCACCATTTTTGACATCAGCCGGCACAGCCCTCGTCTACGCGCCAAGAAGCGGACCATGCCCGTTGCCCAGCTTGCAGAACAACTGCTCTGCCAAAGGATGGGGGTTGATGGAGAGGGAGAGAAGGTCACTCAAGAGGCGCTGAACCGCTACGTTGACATGTTCCAGGGCCAACTGCCGGACACTGCTGTCGCAGCCCTTCGAGCCCTGTTCAGGATGGACTGCGACCTAGCGACTGCGGTGGAAGAAGCGCTCCCGCAGCATGGTGATGATGCAGGACCGGAGATGGCCACCCTAGTGGCAGAGGCGACTGTGGACGCAGCCTGATGCCCCCATGCTCACCTGATGATGTTCAGTAGTTTCCAAATGTTAAGCGTCCTTCTGTGTATGTTGCTACGCCTGTTTGTGGCTGTTCTGTACAGATGCTATTTGTTGCCCTGGCGAGGCGCTTCAAACCTAGTCTGGTACTTGCCTAATGCTAGCTTGTTGTTGCATGGTGTTATCAATGAATAGTCTTAGCCTCAGTATTCTGAATTGGAACGTCCGAGGGTTAAATTGCCCAAATAGAAGAACTACAGTCAATGAGACTATTGCTCCCTCGGCCTGCCACTTAGCGTGCTTCCAGGAAACAAAACTGGAGATTGTTGACCCCATGGTCGCTTCTTTCTTGGGCGGCTTTGTTGGGGAACGTAGTAATTTCAAAATTTTCCTACGCACACGCAAGATCATGGTGATGCATAGCAACGAGAGGGGAGAGTGTTGTCTACGTACACTCGTAGACCGGAAGCGGAAGCGTTATGACAACACGGTTGATGTAGTCGTACGTCTTCACGGCCCGACCGATCAAGCACCGAAACTACGACACCTCCGAGTTCTAGCACACGTTCAGCTCGATGACGATCCCCGGACTCCGATCCAGCAAAGTGATGGGGAAGAGTTTCGTCAGCACGACGGCGTGGTGACGATCTTGATGTTCTACTCTCGCAGAGCTTCGCCTAAGCACTACTACAATATTATCGAGGACTATGGTGGAAGGGGACACCGCACACGGCTAAGAAAACGATCATGAGGATCAACTTGTGTGTCTCTAGGTGCCCCCTGCCCCCGTATATAAAGGAGCGAGGGGGGTGTGGCCGGCCCTAGGAGGAGGCACGCAGGAGGAGTCCTACTCCTACCGGGAGTAGGACTCCCCCCTTTCCCTAGTTGGATTAGGACTTGAGGGGAAGGAGGAGAGGGAAGAAAGGAAAGGGGGGGGGGCGCCGCCCCCTCCTTGTCCAATTCGGACTGGGGGGGGAGGGGCGCGCGGCAGCCCCTAGGCCTCCTCTCCTCTTCCTCCACCGGGCCCATTAAGGCCCATTTGGTTACCGGGGGGTTTCGGTAGCTTCCCGGTACTCCGGTAAAATGCCGATTTCACCCGGAACACTTCCGATGTCCAAACATAGGCTTCCAATATATCAATCTTTATGTCTCGACCATTTTGAGACTCCTTGTCATGTCCGTGATCACATCCGGGAGTCCGAACAAACTTTGGTACATCAAAATATATAAACTCATATTGAAACTGTCATCGTAACGTTAAGCATACGGACCCTACGGGTTCGAGAACAATGTAGACATGACCGAGACACGTCTCCGGTCAATAACCAATAGCGGAACCTGGATGCTCATATTGGCTCCTACATATTCTACGAAGATCTTTATCGGTCAGACCGCATAACAACATACGTTGTTCCCTTTGTCATCGGTATGTTACTTGCCCGAGATTCGATCGTCGGTATCTTAATACCTAGTTCAATCTCGTTACCGGCAAGTCTCTTTACTCGTTCCGTAATACATCATCTCACAACTAACTCATTAGTTGTAATGCTTGCAAGGCCTATGTGATGTGCATTACCGAGAGGGCCCAGAGATACCTCTCCGATAATCGGAGCGACAAATCCTAATCTCGAAATACGCCAACCCAACATGTACCTTTGGAGATACCTGCAGAGCTCCTTTATAATCACCCAGTTACGTTGTGACGTTTGGTAGCACACAAAGTGTTCCTCCGGCAAACGGGAGTTGCATAATCTCATAGTCATAGGAACATGTATAAGTCATGAAGAAAGCAATAGCAACATACTAAACGATCGGGTGCTAAGCTAATGGAATGGGTCATGTCAATCACATCATTCTCCTAATGATGTGATCCCGTTAATCAAATGACAACACATGTCTATGGTTAGGAAACATAATCATCTTTGATTAACGAGCTAGTCAAGTAGAGGCATACTAGTGACGTTTAGTTTGTCTATGTATTCACACAAGTATTATGTTTCCAGATAATACAATTCTAGCATGAATAATAAACATTTATCATGATATAAGGAAATAAATAATAACTTTATTATTGCCTCTAGGGCATATTTCCTTCAGTCTCCCACTTGCACTAGAGTCAATAATCTAGATTTACACAGTAATGATTCTAACACCCATGGAGCTTTGGTGCTGATCATGTTTTGCTCGTGGAAGAGGCTTAGTCAACGGGTCTGCTACATTCAGATCCGTATGTATCTTGCAAATCTCTATGTCTCCCACCTGGACTAGATCCCGGATGGAATTGAAGCGTCTCTTGATGTGCTTGGTTCTCTTGTGAAATCTGGATTCCTTTGCCAAGGCAATTGCACCAGTATTGTCACAAAAGATTTTCATTGGACCCGATGCACTAGGTATGACACCTAGATCGGATATGAACTCCTTCATCCAGACTCCTTCGTTTGCTGCTTCCGAAGCAGCTATGTACTCCGCTTCACATGTAGATCCCGCCACAACGCTTTGTTTAGAACTGCACCAACTGACAGCTCCACCGTTTAATGTAAACACGTATCCGGTTTGCGATTTAGAATCGTCCGGATCAGTGTCAAAGCTTGCATCAACGTAACCATTTACGATGAGCTCTTTGTCACCTCCATATACGAGAAACATATCCTTAGTCCTTTTCAGGTATTTCAGGATGTTCTTGACCGCTGTCCAGTGATCCACTCCTGGATTACTTTGGTACCTCCCTGCTAGACTTATAGCAAGACATACATCAGGTCTGGTACACAGCATTGCATACATGATAGAGCCTATGGCTGAAGCATAGGGAACATCTTTCATTTTCTCTCTATCTTCTGCAGTGGTCGGGCATTGAGTCTTACTCAATTTCACACCTTGTAACACAGGCAAGAATCCTTTCTTTGCTTGATCCATTTTGAACTTCTTCAAAATTTTGTCAAGGTATGTGCTTTGTGAAAGTCCAATTAAGCGTCTTGATCTATCTCTATAGATCTTAATGCCCAATATGTAAGCAGCTTCACCGAGGTCTTTCATTGAAAAACTCTTATTCAAGTATCCCTTTATGCTATCCAGAAATTCTATATCATTTCCGATTAGTAATATGTCATCTACATATAATATCAGAAATGCTACAGAGCTCCCACTCACCTTTTTGTAAATACAGGCTTCTCCAAAAGTCTGTACAAAACCAAATGCTTTGATCACACTATAAAAACATTTATTCCAACTCCGAGAGGCTTGCACCAGTCCATAAATGGATCGCTGGAGCTTGCACACTTTGTTAGCTCCCTTTGGATCGACAAAACCTTCCGGCTGCATCATATACAACTCTTCTTCCAGAAATCCATTCAGGAATGCAGTTTTGACATCCATCTGCCAAATTTCATAATTATAAAATGCGGCAATTGCTAACATGATTCGGACAGACTTAAGCATCGCTACGGGTGAGAAGGTCTCATCGTAGTCAATCCCTTGAACTTGTCGAAAACCTTTTGCGACAAGTCGAGCTTTGTAGATAGTAACATTACCGTCAGCGTCAGTCTTCTTCTTGAAGATCCATTTATTCTCAATTGCTTGCCGATCTTTGGGCAAGTCAACCAAAGTCCACACATTGTCCTCATACATGGATCCCATCTCAGATTTCATGGCCTCAAGCCATTTTGCGGAATCTGGGCTCACCATTGCTTCTCCATAGTTCGTAGGTTCATCATGATGTAGTAGCATGACTTCCAGAACAGGATTACCATACCACTCTAGTGCGGATCTTACTCTGGTTGATCTACGAGGTTCAGTAGTATCTTGTTCTGAAGTTTCATGATCATCATCATTAGCTTCCTCACTAATTGGTGTAGGTGTCATAGAAACCGGTTTCTGTGATGTACTACTTTCCAATAAGGGAGCAGGTACAATTACCTCATCAAGTTCTACTTTCCTCCCACTCACTTCTTTCGAGAGAAACTCCTTCTCTAGAAAGTTTCCGAATTTAGCAACAAAAGTCTTGCCTTCGGATCTGTGATAGAAGATGTATCCAATAGTTTCCTTTGGATACCCTATGAAGACACATTTCTCCGATTTGGGTTCGATCTTATCAGGTTCAAGCTTTTTCACATAAGCATCGCATCCCCAAACTTTTAGAAACATGAACTTTGGTTTCTTGCCAAACCACAGTTCATAAGGCGTTGTCTCAACGGATTTTAATGGTGCCCTATTTAACGTGAATGCGGCCGTCTCTAAAGCATAACCCCAAAATGATAGCGGTAAATTAGTAAGAGACATCATAGATCGCACCATATCTACTAAAGTATGATTACGATGTTAGGACACACCATTATGCTGTGGTGTTCTGGGTGGCGTGAGTTGCGAAACTATTCCGCATTGTTTCAAATGTACACCAAACTCATAACTCAAATATTCTCCTCCACGATCAGATCGTAGGAATTTTATTTTCTTGTTATGATGATTTTCAACTTCACTCTGAAATTCTTTGAACTTTTCAAATGTTTCAGAATTATGTTTCATTAAGTAGATATACCCATATCTGCTTAAGTCATCTGTGAAGGTGAGAAAATAACGATATCCGCCACGAGCCTCAACATTCATCGGACCACATACATCTGTATGTATGATTTATAACAAATCTGTTGCTCTCTCCATAGTACCGGAGAACGGTGTTTTGGTCATCTTGCCCATAAGACACGGTTCACAAGTACCAAGTGATTCATAATCAAGTGGTTCTAAAAGTCCACCGGTATGGAGTTTCTTCATGCGCTTTACACTGATATGACCTAAACGGCAGTGCCACAAATAAGTTGCACTATCGTTATCAACTCTGCATCTTTTGGCTTCAACATTATGAATATGTGTGTCACTACTATCGAGATTTAATAAGAATAGACCACTCTTCAAGGGTGCATGACCATAAAAGATATTACTCATATAAATAGAACAACCATTATTCTCTGATTTAAATGAATAACCGTCTCGCATCAAACAAGATCCAGATATAATGTTCATGCTCAACGCTGGCACCAAATAACAATTATTTAGGTCTAATACTAATCCCGAAGGTAGATGTAGAGGTAGCGTGCCGACTACGATTACATCGACTTTGGAACCATTTACCACACGTATCGTCACCTCGTCCTTAGCCAATCTTCGCTTAATCCGTAGTCCCTGTTTCGAGTTGCAAATATTAGCAACAGAACCAGTATCAAATACCCAGGTGCTACTGCGAGCATTAGTAAGGTACACATCAATAACATGTATATCATATATACCTTTGTTCACCTTGCCATCCTTCTTATCCGCCAAATACTTGGGGCAGTTCCGCTTCCAGTGACCAGTCTGCTTGCAGTAGAAGCACTCAGTTTCAGGATTAGGTCCAGATTTGGGTTTCTTCTCCTGAGTAGCAACTTGCTTGTTGTTCTTTTTGAAGTTCCCCTTCTTCTTCCCTTTGCCCTTTTTCTTGAAACTAGTGGTCTTGTTGACCATCAACACTTGATGCTCCTTCTTGATTTCTACCTCCGCAGCTTTCAGCATTGCGAAGAGCTCGGGAATTGTCTTATTCATCCCTTGCATATTATAGTTCATCACGAAGCTCTTGTAGCTAGGTGGAAGTGATTGGAGAATTCTGTCAATGACGCAATCATCTGGAAGATTAACTCCCAATTGAATCAAGTGATTATTATACCCAGACATTTTGAGTATATGCTCACTGACAGAACTGTTCTCCTCCATCTTGCAGCTATAGAACTTATTGGAGATTTCATATCTCTCAATCCGGGCATTTGCTTGAAATATTAACTTTAACTCCTGGAACATCTCATATGCTCCATGACGTTCAAAACGTCGTTGAAGTCCCGAATCTAAGCCGTAAAGCATGGCACACTGAACTATCGAGTAGTCATCAGCTTTGCTCTGCCAGACGTTCATAACATCTGGTGTTGCTCCAGCAGCAGGCCTGGCAGCCAGCGGTGCTTTCAGAACGTAATTCTTCTGTGCAGCAATGAGGATAATCCTCAAGTTACGGACCCAGTCCGTGTAATTGCTACCATCATCTTTCAACTTTGCTTTCTCAAGGAACGCATTAAAATTCAACGGAACAACAGCACGGGCCATCTATCTACAATCAAACATAAACAAGCAAGATACTATCAGGTACTAAGTTCATGATAAATTTAAGTTCAATTAATCATATTACTAAAGAACTCCCACTTAGATAGACATCCCTCTAATCATCTAAGTGATCACGTGATCCAAATCAACTAAACCATGTCCGATCATCACGTGAGATGGAGTAGTTTCATTGGTGAACATCACTATGTTGATCATATCTACTATATGATTCACGCTCGACCTTTCGGTCTCCGTGTTCCGAGGCCATATCTGTATATGCTTGGCTCGTCAAGTATAACCTGAGTATTCTGCATGTGCAACTGTTTTGCACCCGTTGTATTTGAACGTAGAGCCTATCACACCCGATCATCACGTGGTGTCTCAACACGAAGAACTTTCGCAACGGTGCATACTCAGGGAGAACACTTCTTGATAATTAGTGAGAGATCATCTTAAAATGCTACCGTCAATCAAAGCAAGATAAAATGCATAAAAGATAAACATCACATGCAATCAATATAAGTGATATGATATGGCCATCATCATCTTGTGCTTGTGATCTCCATCTTCGAAGCACCGTCATGATCACCATCGTCACCGGTGCGACACCTTGATCACCATCGTAGCATCGTTGTTGTCTCGCCAATCTTATGCTTCCACGACTATCGCTACCGCTTAGTGATAAAGTAAAGCATTACAGCGCAATTGCATTGCATACAATAAAGCGACAACCATATGGCTCCTGCCAGTTGCCGATAACTCGGTTACAAAACATGATCATCTCATACAATAAAATTTAGCATCATGTCTTGACCATATCACATCACAACATGCCCTGCAAAAACAAGTTAGACGTCCTCTACTTTGTTGTTGAAAGTTTTACGTGGCTGCTACGGGCTTAAGAAAGAACCAATCTTACCTACGCATCAAAACCACAATGATAGTTTGTCAAGTTGGTGCTGTTTTAATCTTCGCAAGGACCGGGCGTAGCCACACTTGGTTCAACTAAAGTTGGAGAAACTGACACCCGCCAGCCACCTGTGTGCAAAGCACGTCGGTAGAACCAGTCTCGCGTAAGCGTACGCGTAATGTCGGTCCGAGCCGCTTCATCCAACAATACCGCCGAACCAAAGTATGACATGATGGTAAGCAATATGACTTATATTGCCCACAACTCACTTGTGTTCTACTCGTGCATATAATATCAACACATAAAACCTAGGCTCGGATGCCACTGTTGGGGAACGTAGTAATTTCAAAATTTTCCTACGCACACGCAAGATCATGGTGATGCATAGCAATGAGAGGGAGAGTGTTGTCTACATACCCTCGTAGACCGGAAGCGGAAGCGTTATGACAACGCGGTTGATGTAGTCGTACGTCTTCACGGCCCGACCGATCAAGCACCGAAACTACGGTACCTCTGAGTTCTAGCACACGTTCAGCTCGATGACGATCCCCGGACTCCGATCCAGCAAAGTGACGGGGAAGAGTTCCGTCAGCACGACGGTGTGGTGACGATCTTGATGTTCTACTGTCGCAGAGCTTCGCCTAAGCACTACTACAATATTATCGAGGACTATGGTGGAAGGGGGCACCACACACGGCTAAGAAAACGATCACGAGGATCAACTTGTGTGTCTAGAGGTGCCCCCTGCCCCCATATATAAAGGAGCAATGGGGGTGCGGCCGGCCCTAGGAGGAGGCGCGCAGGAGGAGTCCTACTCCTACCGGGAGTAGGACTCCCCCCTTTCCCTAGTTGGATTAGGACTTGAGGGGAAGGAGGAGAGGGAAGAAGGATTCGGACTTGAGGGGGGGGGGAGGGGCGCGCGGCAGCCCCTAGGCCTCCTCTCCTCTTCCTCCACTAGGCCCATTAAGGCCCATTAGGTTACCAGGGGGTTCCGGTAGCCTCCCGGTACTCCGGTAAAATGCCGATTTCACCCGGAACACTTCCGATGTCCAAACATAGGCTTCCAATATATCAATCTTTATGTATCGACCATTTCGAGACTCCTCGTCATGTCCGTGATCACATCCGGGACTCCGAACAAACTTCGGTACATCAAAATATATAAACTCATATTGAAACTGTCATCGTAACGTTAAGCGTGCGGACCCTACGGGTTCGAGAACAATGTAGACATGACCGAGACACGTCTCCGGTCAATAACCAATAGCGAAACCTGGATGCTCATATTGGATCCTACATATTCTACGAAGATCTTTATCGGTTAGACCGCATAACAACATACGTTGTTCCCTTTGTCATCGGTATGTTACTTGGCCGAGATTCGATCGTCGGTATCTTAATACCTAGTTCAATCTCGTTACCGGCAAGTCTCTTTACTCGTTCCGTAATATCATCTCACAACTAACTCATTAGTTGTAATGCTTGCAAGGCTTATGTGATGTGCATTACCGAGAGGGCCCAGAGATACCTCTCCGACAATCGGAGTGACAAATCCTAATCTCGAAATACGCCAACCCAACATGTACCTTTGGAGACACCTGTAGAGCTCCTTTATAATCACCCAGTTACATTGTGACGTTTGTTAGCACACAAAGTGTTCCTCCCGCAAACGGGAGTTGCATAACCTCATAGTCATAGGAACATGTATAAGTCATGAAGAAAGCAATAGCAACATACTAAAGGATCGGGTGCTAAGCTAATGGAATGGGTCATGTCAATCACATCATTCTCCTAATGATGTGATCTCGTTAATCAAATGACAACACATGTCTATGGTTAGGAAACATAATCATCTTTGATTAACGAGCTAGTCAAGTAGAGGCATTCTAGTGACGTTTAGTTTGTCTATGTATTCACACAAGTATTATGTTTCCAGATAATACAATTCTAGCATGAATAATAAACATTTATCATGATATAAGGAAATAAATAATAACTTTATTATTGCCTCTAGGGCATATTTCCTTCAGGTTTCAGGCTCAAAGGTTTTGCACAATGGCCTGCAATAGGCACTCGAGGCGGTATCCTGCTGCTCTGGGATGAAGAGCACATGAAGCTTGAAAACGTGCACTTCGGCACCTACACCCTCTCGGCGAAGATTACCATTATCAGCTCCAATACCTCCTTCAACTTCACCATGGTCTATGGGCCGACAAGAAGCAACCTTAAGGACGATTTCTATAATGAGTTGATGGCTGAAAAGCCGCCCCCGGTGACGGATGGCTGGTCACAGGTGACTTCAACCAAATATACACGCCCGAGACAAGAATCGTTCCAATGCAAACCGTACACGCATCGCTCACTTCCGAGACACCCTCTATTTTTGCGAGCTCAAAGAAATTCACCTTCAAAATAGGAAGTACACCTGGAGCAATGAGCAGAGCAACCCAACCATGTCCAAGCTTGATGGTTTCTTTTGTAATGAGGATTGGGACATCACTTTTGACAAGCATATCCTCCATGCCCTATCATCGTCCCTCTCGGTTCATTGCCCGCTTCTGTTAGCTAACAATGATGGCCCAAGACGCCCGAAGACTTTCTGCTTCGAGAACTTCTGGACAAGCATGCCTGGCTTCCAGCAAACCGTCCAGGAGGCTTGGAACGAGCCCTCCACGCACTCTGAAGCGTACCAAAGGCTCTTCCACAAACTAAAGTGCACTAGCCAAAGACTATGGGCCTGGAGCAAGACCCTCTTCTCCCAGGCCAAAGTCCAGCTGCACATGGCCCTGGAGATTATCTTATGCCTTGATGAGGCCCAAGACCCGCGAGAACTTAGTGCGGAGGAGGCGGACCTTCGGAAAAGACTGAAAAGAAGAGTGGTCGGGCTGGCTGTGTTGGAAAGAGCGAGAAAGAAGCAGAACTCGAGGATATCGAATATCAAAGAGGGGGATGAAAACACCCGTTACTTCAATCTTCGGATCAACGGGAGGCGTCGGAAGAACCTTATCCATAGACTCAAACATGGAAATGGCTGGGTGACTAGTCATGAGCATAAAAGCAACATTCTCCAGAGGCATTTCGCCAACATTATCAAGAAGGGCTCGCCATGCCCAAAAACGATCATCCGGGGCACCTTCCCTCCTACGGTCCATGACCTCTCCGACCTTGGGGTGCCCATCACGGAGGATGAGGTCAAGGATGCTCTCTCTGCCCTCCCTGGAGACAAGGCCCCGGGGCCGGATGGCTTCACTGGGAAATTCTAGAAGGTTTGCTGGGACACTATCAAAGAGGATGTCATTCTTGTGATGAACAAGTTCTCAAATCTGCATGCGGAAAACTTCCACTGGCGAATATCGCCCTCATCCCCAAGAAGGATGGCGCTGAAGACATCTCGGACTTCAGACCCACCAGCCTGATACATGCTGTTGCAAAGCTCATTGCCAAAGTCCTTGCTACTCGGCTGGCCCGTCACATGAACTGTATCGTCTCCATTGCGCAAATCGCTTTCATCAAAACGAGAAGCATCCACGACAACTTCCTGTACGTTCGGAACTTGGCCAGGAAATTCCACCGCAAAAAAACTCCTATGCTCCTCTTCAAGCTGGATATTAAGAAGGCTTTCGACTCGGTCAAGTGGGATTACCTTATGGAACTGCTGGCCCACCATGGCTTCCCAAGTCGGTTCAGAGGGTGGGTCTCGGCCCTCCTATCCACGGCCTCCTCCAGAGTTCTGCTAAATGGTATTGCCGGTGATCTGATCAAGCATGGATGTGGCCTTCGACAGGGTGACCCTCTCTCGCCCCTGCTCTTCGTGCTCGCTATTGACCCGCTGCACCGCATCCTGGAAAAGGCTACCACCCAGGGCCACCTTCATCCGCTTGGCAGCCGCTTCACGGGCATAACAACTTCACTATATGCCGACGACGCGGCGGTTTTCTGTGCCCCTCTCAAGAAGGATGTTAGTTTCATTGCCAACACGCTCTCCTCCTTCGGTGAATCAACCGGCCTCGTCACCAACTGCGCGAAGAGCTTGGTTGCCCCTATCCAGTGCGAAGGCCTGGACCTTGACGACATTCTGCAGCATTTCCCGGCATGCCGATCATCCTTCCCAATCCGCTACTTAGCCCTTCCGCTTGCGATTCGGCGGCTTAAGAGGATCCATTTGCAGCACCTCGAAGACAAAGCGGCCGGGAAGCTTGCACCATGGAGAGGGAGACATGTGGCTATTGCTGGTCGTATGACCTTGGCTAAAGCGGTCCTCACGGCTGTGGCCATCTACCATATCACGCCGCTGGACCTCCCGGTGGAGGTGCTTTAGAAGCTGGATAGCCTGCGAAGAGCCTACCTCTGGGAGGGAACGGACTCTGTGTCCAGCGGCAAGTGCAAAATTAACTGGGAGCATGTTTGCAGACCCAAGCAATTTGGGGGCCTGGGAATTCTCAATCTGAAAAAGTTCGCCACCGCACTCCGTCTCAGATGGCTTTGGCTGGAGTAGGATGACCCGCCAAGGGCTTGGTGCGGTACAGAGATCCCTTGTGGCAAGGAAGATCGCGACATTTTTGCAGCCGCCACCAAGGTCACTATTGGTAATGGCACAAAGTCCAAATTCTGGGAGTCATCTTGGTTGGATGGCGTCCGCCCCAAAGACATCGCCCCAAAAATTTTTGAGCTATCAAGGAAAAAGTGCATCACTGTTGCCTCCTGTTCAAGTGTCGCTTCTCCATCCGAGTTTGGAAGGAGGTTCTTGCATGGCTGCACCTTGATGTTGACATCGCCCTTTGGATGAACTATGCCACTGTGAGATCTTGGTGGGAGGAGGTCCTCGCCAACAACGCGCAACCACGGAAACCCTTGGCCTCAATCCTCCATCTTGTTAGCTGGGAGATTTGGAAGGAGCGAAATGCTCGCGTGTTCAGGACCAAGGCGGCACCGGTCGCAGTGATCGTGCAGATGATTAAGGAGGAGGCTTCTATCTAGGCTCTGGCAGGAGCCAGGCATTTGCGTAACTTGATGCCGCGAGAGTAGACCTTTGCCCCTTTCCCGCTTTTGCGGGGCTGTGTTGTAACAAACTCTTCTCCTTATTCAATGAAAATGGCAAATCTTTTGCCTCGTTTCAAAAAAAAAAAATCATTCTCGGGCATGCAGTTCCATCCAGTTTGTCAAACAAACCTCCCAGCAGCATTAACTTTTCAGTTCATTAGTTAAAGTACTACTTGACCTTCTTCGTGGTCAGAGAGTACTTAGTGGGAATTTTTTTGAGGTGCCTGGATATTTTTTAGAGTACCCATCTGGGAGGTGCCTGGATATTTTTGACCAGAATGGATCATGGAAGAAAAATGGAGAAATCTAAGTACAAGCTCACCTACAAAAAACGGAAGTAAAAGCTCACCTACAAAAAATCTAAGTAGTGGCGATGGTGCAGTAAAATAACCACTCCTCCATGTTGCAGCATGTGGTGGCTGTTCATGTGTCTGCTGTAGGTTATCAGAAAACTGCCATATGCAAATGCAACTCTCCCACTGTTATCCTGCCTGCCTGCAGAGTCCATGAATCTTTAACATCACTGACACCATGCTTGTTAACAATGCAAGTGGTACCTTAACCTGTACATACTACATTGGGATCCAGGACTACTGACTGCATCACAGGAGCACTTTTGCTGCAAAGCAAACTAGCTAGCTAGTTGGTACTACTTGGGACTGCTAAGATATTTTCCCAAACCATCAGCTCATGACATGATCTTCTCTTAGTTAGTAGTACTAGTACAGTACTGTACTATCCAGCTAGAAGCAGCGGCAGCATGGCCATCAATCAAATCTGCTCAGCAAACCATCAGCTGCAGCTATGTGCCCAAGTACTTGTGCTGCAGGTATCAGTGGTAGGGCAGCAGGGACCGGTAGTTGAGCAGCTGATGCACAACCTAGTAGTGCTGGACAGCTTGCTGCTGATAATCCCGTTCTGAATTAATGGTGATGCTAAGTACCATGTAGATACTCTAGCTGGTATTACTAGGATAGTCGTTCGTGGATTTGGACGAGCCTAACGAGATCTAATTAGGTGAAGCCAGCCGACCTAATGTTGCCATCAGCTGGACTCTGCACCTGTACATGCCGTGGACTGGATTGGGTTGCATCAACCGCTAATAATGCATTCTGAGGACGGTGATTAATTATTCAGTGGTTCTGTCTTCTTGGGGTGCTTAGGTTGTTATTAGTAAGATATAATATGGTGGTAGCTGTTTTTGGTTGATAGTTCTTTGGATAGGCAGGATGGCGGTTGAAACAACCAGACAGCTTTCTGTGTTTCCAGTGGGGGCAACTAGATTCTTATTCTCACTTTTAGCAGCCCCCTTTGGTCTCTGGATCTCTCTAGCTGTCCAATTAAGCCACCAAGAGGTTCAGAATGCCAATACAGCAAAAGGACATGCAATTATGCAAGTACTTTCTTCCCGGGTACACTCAACTCACAGAGTCTTATGTAGTGGTAGTACCTTTCATTTCTTCACAAACTGGTAAATGGAGTTCATCTTGGTGTACATCAGAAGACGCACACTTCTCCTGGGTGCTTTACAAACGGTGTCGGACAATATATAATTCAGATGATTGTATTTTTGCAAATGTAAGCGATACATGCAGAAAAGACAAGAAGAACAAGAATAACATAATGTGTAATCAGTGGAATATTTACCACGACAAGATTCCCTCATTCTGTACTTATCTACTACTCCTCTGTCCCAAAATATAAAAACGTTTTTGACATTATGCTAGTGTAAAAAACGTTTTTATATTTTAGGACGGAGGGAGTACTAAGCAAAAAAAAAACAACTATATGCATCATTACAGGTAGTATTCTGCAGGTTTCTGTTTCCACCTTCTCAACACTAGCTAGTACTCCCTCCGTTCCAAAATAGATGACTCAACTTTGTACTAAGTTAGTATAAAGTTGGGTCATTTATTTTGGAACGGAGGGAGTACTAGCTAGAAACGGCCGTTGTCCCCTGAGCAGACACACCGGCACGAGTGATGGCTGGCGAGGCCATGGACCGGGCAGGGGAATTTGCAGGCTTTAGTCTAAACGCAAGTGCATGATTAGATTATCCAGTCAAGTAGCTGTTGTTGGGTCGGTTCCCAACTGGCACGGGACATGCAGAGGGAGGGTGAGATGATACTAGATTCAGATGCTAATCTGGGGTATCAAGTTTACAACCACAGCACAGAGGGAGTGGGTTGTTTGTGGGCAGGAGCTATATATGCACCGTTTGACATTGAGTTGACCATTTATCTTTTGGCTGTACATAGATTTAGTCACAAGTGGCATTTTCAATGTAATGTAACAGCAAAAATGTTGCAGATTCAACATTTCCTGGAGGCTATGAGCACGTTACGCCAAAAAAGAAATATAAAAAATCCCTAGCTGGAACCAAGAATGCAGGTGGCGCGGCCATGATTTTCCAGGAGCTTGGCTTTCCTTGAAACTAATGGCACGTAATGGAAATGCCCCTGAATCAGTTCCATTCCTAGTAGTGACCCTGCTATCTTTTCTCCTGGCTTTCCTCTCCAAGAATCGTCTGAACTATATATGTTATGCGGCAGCTATGGAAGCAAAGAAATGGCTGGCCCTGTTTGGATCTCTAAGTTAGAGTTAGTTTTAGTTAGTTGGGATTCAAATAATCCAAAAGTATTCAAACATGGTAGGTTAGTTTGGGTTAGTTGGATCTAACCCATCCCAAAAAACTAGCCCACACTAGAGGAGCTTATTTGGGTTAGTTCTTCTAGGCCCACTAGAAAAAATAGTAAAAAAAGTTATGCCTCCTATTCAAACATGGTCCAAAGTAGTCAAATGATTGAGAAAAAATATTTATTGTCAACCTAACCCTACCATCCAAACAGCTCTTTGATTAGAGTTAGTCTAAGATTAATTTAAGATTAGAATCTAACTCTAACCTCTAACTGAGTTAGAGTATCCAAACAGGGCCGTTGACTGAAGAGCCGCGAGAAGCGTGACGAGGCCGAACAAGCAGAAGAGAAGAAGCCGCCCAGGCTGAGCGTCCTGGACTTGACCGGTTTGCCGTTCTCACCGGAGACGCCTCCGCTGCCCTAGCCATGCTAGTAGTACATGATCCAAGCATCTGGCATCAAGTGCCGTAAGCGGCGAGGCCTTGCATGACAGCTCCTCCTGATCAGGCTCCCCCCATGCCGTACTGCACGGCGTAGATTCTGTGTTTTGTTGCACCATGTTCTCATCTTGCTGTTCTAGAGAGAGAATGTTCTCGGGGTTTTGGATTGTGACAAAGCCAGAGGAGACAGCCTTGGTCAATGGTCACTTTGGTTCGGTTAGGGCAGCCACCAAGCCAATAGCAGTCCGCAGAAAGAGACTGGCCGATCGATCATGTAGCTGGCTGGCCGAACGCCTCCCCGCACGCACCCAGCGCCAGCAGCTCGGATGATCGTCCTCGTTAACCCTGCTGGTTTGGCCCGTGGTGCACTCGCAAAGGGGATAAGGACTAGCCAGCGCCCGGCCGGCCGGGAGGAGTGTCGCCGTGGCGACACCTCGGTCGCCTTAACCCATGCCGTGCGTCGACCCTATTACTGTGCGCGTTAGCTGGCGTGTCGCTGCCCCGTTCGCGCGCGCTTTCATTGTGTGCATGGACGGAGTGGGCCGCCACCTGTGGACCGCCGCCCTTTTACGTGCATGGACGGAGTCTAGCAAGAAAATGAAAAAGAAAAAGAAAAAGAAAACTGGACTTCTCTACAGAGGAAAAAAAACCAGTGAATTCGAGTGGCCCATGGTACACGTTTCAGTGTGATCACATTTCCGAAAGTTATAATATAGGAGTACTACTAGTATCTGTTTTCTTTCAACTATTTTTTTTACTGGAGAGTGGAGAGGATGTACGTTCATATGCGGGATGATTCGTGAACAGGTCGGTCTCAGCACAAGCGTGCGACGGACCGGTCTCGTGCATCAGTGTTACTGTGTCGGTTTTCGCTAATTTGATGTTTTTTTAAGAAAAAAAAAGGATTATCCCTGGCCTCTGCATCTAGGCGATGCATGTAGCCATTTTATTAATTATTCTCAGAGATGTTACAAATCATTACATCAGTAAGCCGGAAGCCACCATCTATGCGACACTTGTCGCTACTCCTATCCCCTTAATGCAGTGGTGCTGAATGTCTGAGTCTAATACGAAACAGACATCACATCAAAGCCTAACATCTAATGCCGGATGCCCCATCCCAGCCATATGCCGGGAATGGGTCACACACCGGTCCAACACACTCATCGAGGCTACCGCCACCGTCATCCACCTAACCATCTTCAGAGCAGGTACTAACGCAAAGACCTTGCCAGGTCAGTTGTCGACGCCACCATGGCGCCAGACAGCGCCACCGCCCTGCGCGAGGCCATCACGCCACGTCCAGTGCCGAGACCCGCCGTCGTCGGCGCGAGAGAAGGCACACCACACCACCTCACGCCTCTTCCATCCGGCACCGCTCCACAAACGATGCCCCCAATAGGGAACACGACACCGCAGCGCCACTATCGTCCGATCCGGTGATCTTAGAATTTCTCCCAAAGCGGCATGAGTAGGTTAACAATAGTTGCTTGATGATGCCTTTATCAAGGTAACGACGTAGACGCCGCCATCGCCCGTCATGACCAGAGTCGGCTCGGTTTTCACCGGCGACTATGTCTCTTCAACTCGCCGCCGGTGCTAATAGTGGGATTCAAAATCCATCACTATCAGCCTGGCCAACCTCCTTCGGTGGAGAAGGCAGCCACCACCACCATGCCCGGGACAAGAGACCCGGACGTCTTCGTGCCGTGAAGATTACCCGGGGGGGGGGGGGGGGGGGGATCTCCTCTTGCCGTTGTCGAGATGAGGCGCAACCGCAGTGGATCTCGATCTAAACCCCTCGGGCCCAGATCAGATCTCGTCGCAGTCAAAATCTCATCCGCCAACGGCCGCCAGAGATCTCCTGGCCACCGCCAACCCGATGCACACTACACACTATCATTGGAGAAGGAGGAAGATGGACGCCGCTGCCCCCACGCGTTAATGTGCTCGGGAAAAGTCGACTAGAAAGAATTCCATAAGTAAATACAACACGTTCTAGAGTCTTGGCACAAGTCTCTAAAACGTCTTATATTTGTTTACATGGTAGACCATCGCAAGTGGATGATCTTAACTTGCACCGAAATTTGCAAAATGCTAAACATCCACAGTAGCCAGATGCACTGTGGAGTCCCAACAGCTGCATGCTTGTGAACAGTTGTTCTGACCTGGCGTCATTTTCCTTCCTATATTTCCGCATCGCCCCCGATCGTCATCGGAATTGCCGGCTGGCCACTGGCCATGTAGTACGTGTACGTTCCTTCTCGAAGCAAGCGAGAGGGGGAAATGGGGCTGATCATTAGCTCGCGCGCCACTGGATCTCGATCGGCGATCACTCACTCGTGCTTGCATCAAGTAGCTAGGCTATGCTTATCACGGGGATATTGATATACTCCTACGTCGAGATTAGTCCAAGCCGGCCAACTAGTGGCGCCCGCCGGAACTGATAAGGACGAGACGTCACACGCGCGCGCCAACAAGTTACAGTGGCTGTCGCGAGTCGATCGATCGGCGAGGCAACAGAGCCCATGAATGCATGATCGCGTCATCACGCATAGTGGGACTATTATGCGCGGGTGATCGAGCATCAAGTATTCCTAATTGAGAAGACTTGTGACGTGGGCGTGCGTTTATAGAGATGCGTGCGCCTGAGGCACAGTGCATTGACCATTGAGCTTTGGCGCGTGGCGGCGGCCACGGGTACTACTCTCTCCTTGAGGACTTCGTTGTGTTTCTTCTTTCCAAGGGCTTGAGACCTTTATACATCTTGAACTCGGCAGCTGCGACGCTTAATGTTGTTTTTCTTTCTAAGGGCGTTGTAGTGGAGTTTAGTGTCTTAGGGCATGTCGTGGCATTGTATTCAGGCACGCTTGTGTTATTTTTCAGGTAATGTAGTCGTGTGCATTTAGATTGTTTGATTATCTAGGGTTCTGCTCTATAAGTCATCTCCCTATCTTATCTTGTTCGGACGTTTATCTTTACTTTATCTATAAAGCGAGGCAAGAGCTGGAAAGTGCAAACGCGAACGGGTGCATCGGATGATTTAGAAAAACATAGTTCTACATCACAATAAAAATAGGATTATTTTGTACATACACAAACACATTAACGTTCAGGGAAATTTTCATAACAATATACTTTCATATGTGGCATAGACAATCAATACATACACGAAAATGGTCTTCACATAAATTCTTTCAATGATTTTCACATAATTTTTGAACGAAATTTTCATATTCATCGCGATTATGTAGAAGTTTTCTCATAAATTCTTTCATTTTTTAAACTTGGAAATATCATTTTGAATTATTTAAAATAAAGTCTTCCAATGCACCTGTTCACCAAAACTCCGCTCTCGGCAAGAAGTTGTTTTGAGAGAAAAGACAACCATGAGTGTTCGATCGTTTTTAGATATATATTTGGAAATGAGTATTCAGTTCTTCTTTTTTAAGTATATCCAGATACTCCTACAGTCCTATAGTACATACCATTGCTATCAATGATTCTCTTCTCCTTTATTTCATTTCATCTTCATGGGAGCCAGCAAATGCCAATAATTGGGCGCGTATGATTGGCTCAGCTCCACCTCTCTCTCTCTCTCTCTCTCTCTCTCTCTCTCTCTCTCTCTCTTGTTTTCATGTCATGTCATGAGTAATAAAACCTTTTGCTCATTTGCCTTTCTGGATATCCTTTTCGTTGTGTACGTGACCACTTATCCACTAAACAATGCCCACACCTCGCAATTCCTTAGGTACTCCTATATTATGAGGGATGGGATCACATGACAAGTTAGTCTTTTACATACAGAGGAATGCACAAAAAAAGAACCAAGAAACAAATTCAATTTATTTTAGATTTCAAAGTAGGACAACAAAAATAGTTTGGATAAAATAAGAGTTTAGATTTCAAAGTGGGACAACAAAAAGAGTTTGGATAAAAGAAGAGTTCATCCCATCGATAAGTCTTTGCATCAAAGCACATTTCAGATACTCCCGTTGATGTTTTTTTTTTGAATGATGTATTATATGATTCTCTCGCTTATCATCACATCGAAAGCTCCATCACCAGCCTACTCCTATCCGTTAGCCTATACTTTGCATAGGGGAGGGGATGCAACTGTTGCTTAGTCAGCCTAAAGCAAGAGGCGACTTTCAGCACTGCAAGTAAGCTAGCCAGACTATTTTAGTTAACTTGGTTTCAGAGGAAACAAAATCCGTGGCCTGTAATGCTAGCTTAGCTGCAACATGCATGTACACTCCAGTCTCTCTGCATCAAAAGTCACAAGAAAGTTAATATTATCTCGGCGACCCAAAATTGAGGTGCATGAGTTTCTATAAAAACGATTGAGCTGCACTCCACACACTTCTGATATGATCTGAATGATCATGCATGCATGCTTGTATGTTCCTACACGGGGTGGCAGAACGTACTGCTCTTGAAACTTGAAGCTTTCATCACTAGTACTCCATCACCATCTTCACCTCTCGATCAAATTAATTAACCAACCTTTTCTTTGGCACTTACGTCAGCGCATTAAGCAAAATCTTAAGCGCCGTCGACACTGTAGCACGGAATATGGGATAAAGACGAACTGCTGGAGCTGGAGCTGTACCTTGGTTTGCAGGACCTATTTAGTTGGCCAATCTGTTCTCCGGCAGTAGCTCTTTATCAAACAAATTAAACCTCCCTGCAGCATTAACTTTTCCTAGTTCATTAGTCGAAATTGCTGATTAGTTAAAGCACCACTTGACCTTCTTGGTGGTCAGAGAGTTACGTAGTAGTACCTATCTGGGAGATGCCTGGATATTTTTTACTAGAATGGATCATGGAACAATCATGGAGAAATCTAAGTACAAGCACCTACAGAAAAATCTAGGTAGTGGCACTAGTGCAGTAAAATAACCACCCCTTCATGTTGCAGAATGCATGTGCTAGGTAGCTGTTCATGTGCAACACCCATATGCTGTAGCTAGGCTATCAGATAACTGCATAGTCCATGACTCCTTAACGTTACTGACACCATGCTTGTTAACAATGCAAGTGGTACCTTAACCTGTGCATACATTGGGATCCAGGGCTACTGACTACTGCATCACAAGAGCACTTTTGCAGCAAGAAACCTAGCTAGGCGTAGTTGGTACGTACTTGGGACTGCTACAATATTCTCCCAAACCATCAGCTCATGAGATGATCTACTGTTTGTGATCTATCGGTACTGTTACTATCTAGTAGAAGCTGCATCAATCGCATCTGCTCAGCTAGCTGCAGCTGCAGCTAAGTGCCCACGTACTTCTGCTGCAGGTATGTGTGGTAGGGCAGCAGGGACCGGTGGTTGAGCTGATGCATAACCTAGCAGTGCTGGACAGCTTGCTGCTGATAATCCCCGTGACCTTATGAATTAATGGTGATGATTAGTACTATGTAGATACACTAGCCGGTATTACTAGGATAGTCGTTCGAGGATTTGGACGAGTCTAATGAGATCTAATTAGGTAAAGCCAGTGGACCTAATGTTGCCATCAGCTGGACTTGTACATGACATGGAGTGGATTGAATCAAATAATGCATGCTGCGAATGCGGATTAATTATTCAGTGATTCTGGCTTTCTTGGGGTGCTTAGGTTGTTATTAGTGAGATATGATATGGCTCAGCTGTTTTTGGTTGATAGTTCTTTGGATAGGTAGGATGAGGACGGTTGAAACAACCAGACAGCTTTCTGTGTTTCCAGTGGGGGCAACTAGATTCTTATTCTGCCTTTTAGCAGCCCCTTTTGGTCTCTGGATCTCTCTAGCTGAGCAACCAAAAGGTTCATAATGCAAATACAGCAAAAGGACATGCAAGTACTTTTTTTCCGGTACATCCATTGACATTGTTTAAGTGGTTCTATTTTCTTGACAAACCAGTAAAATGGAATTCATCCCGGTGTATATCCGATAACGATGACGCGCATTTCTCCTGCGTGTTCTAACAGTGTCGGGCAGTCCATGCGTTTGGTGATTTATTCTGCGAATGCGGGCGATACCTGCGAAAACAAGAACACTAAGAATTAAGAAGAACATGATGTATCATTAGTGGAATATTTAGCATAACAAGATTCTCTACCTCATTCTGTACTTCCTCTACAAGTCTGCCACTATCTGCATCATTGCATTACAGGTATTTTCGTAGGTTTCTGTTGCCACCTTCTGAACACTAGCTAGGAACGGCCGTTGTCCCCTGACCAGCCACACCGGCATGAGCGATGATGGCTGGTGAGGCTCACCACGTCCCAATGGGGCAGGGGAATTTGCAGGCTTTGGTCTAAACGCAAGTGCATGATTAGATTATCCAGGCTGCATCTGCATGCAGGGAGGCAGCAGAATGCCAGGCTGAGTAGGGCAAGTTGCTGCTGTTGGGTCGGTAGTACCAACCCAACAGGCACGGCACATGGAGAAGGAGGGAGGGTAAGATCGATGATGCTGGATGCGGCCGGACGCGAGGTTGACGGAGAAGCGAGGCGCCAGAGTGCGCACGTTAGACTGACTGGAGCACGTCGGCGACGGCGAACCGAACGTTGCTGCAACACTGAAAGCCCAATTGACGGAGTGTGGCTGAGCTCGTTGAATTTTTTTCTGCTTCATGAATTTCTCTAAAATGCATGGATTGGTGTGATTGTGAAATTGGATGAGCCGAAGTTCATGGTGTAATTTTTGCTTCGGTACACCCCCTCGAAGCAGAAATTGCCCCAAATTGGCGTCCTATCTTTAAACATTTCTGATTCGGTACACCCCCTCTAAGCAATTTTTTTAGACAACTCCAAACACATCAACGGCGGAGATAGGACGGTCTTTTTAAAATACGTTACCCGCCCCGATACACAGCCTGTACACGGCCCAGGCCGGCGCAAGCACGCCTCGTCGGTGCGAAGCAATACGCGAAAAAGAAGTGTGGCTCGGAATTGAACCCCAAACCTCACGCAAGTGCAGCCCGCGAGTACAAGCGACTAATGAGCTGCGCGAATTTATAAGAACTAGTGGCTACCCTATTTTCTAAAATAATTTACTAATTGTTTTCAAAATTCTGACCACTTTTAATATTTTGTGAAAAAACGAACATTCTTTGGGAATCACAAAAAAATTTGAAAAACAGGAACAGAATTGAAAGGCGAACATTTTTCAAAATGACGAACAATTTCCGAAAATGGGAAAAAATTAAACAACACGAAAAAAATTCTAAAAGCCAACATTTTGCGAATTATGAAAAAAACTAGAACATTTTTTGAATTTGCAAACAAATTTGGTAAAACATGAACGTTTTTAAATTTTGCAAAGAAATTATGAAAGCGGTAATTTTTTCCTGAAATTCCTGTATTTCTTGAATTCATGAACAAAATTATAAATGTGAACATTTTTTGAAATTTAGAATTATAATCGATCTTGATTTTCGAACATTTTCTTAAAAGAAGCGAACAATTTTTGAACGCCTTTTTTATTTTTGAACTTTTTTGACAATAAACAATTTATGAAATTATAAACACTATCATAATTTCTAATGAAAATCTCAAAACATAAAAAAATTGGAAAATTAAACAATTTTTAAAAAATGCGAACATCTTTTTAACATTTCTGATCAATTGTTGAAAAAAATCATAAGCTAGAAAAAATGGGAAGAGAAAAATGAAAAAAATAAAAGATAAAAGATAAAAATTCAGCAAATGAAATAAAAAGGAAAAGGAAAAGCAGAGAAAATAAAAGAAGAAACAGGAAAATAGAAAAGAATTAAAAAAATAAGAATGCTAAGGCCGGCCCAGCAGGCGCCCGATGGGATCGATGCCGTCGCCTCATTGGGGCCAAGGCATAAGCGTTTTTTAGCTTTTCTATTTTTATGTTTTCTTCTCTTTTCTCGTTACAATTCATTTTTCTCCTTTTAAAATTTTATTATTCTTTCTGAAACATGTTCAAAAATTTGAACTATTGTCTGGAATACAAAACAATATTCTTGTTTTCCAATATTTTCTACAATTTTAAAAAATGTTCTGGAATTTGAAAACATGTTCTTGTTTCCGAATTTTTTGTGCATAAATTTAGGAAATGTTTGTGTTTAAAGAGAAAGATAACTTATTTAAAAAGTACATGGTTCACAATTTGTGTTCAAAATTTTCCTCAATTGTTGGAAATTAGTTAACAATTTGGAAAAAATGTTCAAGTTTGTAAAATTTTCATACACGATTTGAAATTCAAAAATTATTGACAAACTTCTAAATTTTTAGGACATAAACAAATGTTCATGTTGATTTATAATGACAGAAATTGCAAATAAAAAAATACAATTTCATAAAAAATACATGCTCACGGATGCACTTGTCTAGCCTAGTTTGGCACGCTCCTATCAACTAGTGGTTTTCTGGACTATGGATAAATGAACCCAATTTCTTGAATTAGCCTAGCATTTATATATGAGGCATCCATGCCTGGTGTGAATAACTTCTGACACCATTTGCACGTTGCGACAAATCCGACCATTTATCGGCCCTTTTTCACCAAAAAAAACTTCAGAAAATGCAAATTGTTAAAACACAAATAACTTGGCATGATGCCTCGAATTGGTCATAGAAGTTGATGGAAAAAATTTGGGGCCATTTGGCAGATCGGACCCGTCTTACCTTACCCGAATGCCCTCCGTTGAAGATGATCTATTTTTGGAGATCCTTAAATGATTCCAAATTTTTTTGGAAGGAGAGCATGCCCATGGTAGGCATCTATGCCTGATTTGAATGATTTTCGACACTTTATGCAAGTTGCAACACGCCAAGCCATTTATTGGTCTTTTTTAACCCAGAAAACCTTAGAAAATGCAAAAAAAACCGAACAACTTGGCATGGTGACTTGAATTGGTCATTGATGACCCACAAGTATAGGGGATCTATCTTAGTCCTTTCGATAAATAAGAGTGTCGAACCCAACGAGGAGCAGAAGGAAATGATACGCGGTTTCCAGCAAGGTATTGTCTGCAAGTACTAAAATAAGTGATAACAGATAGTTTTGTGATAAGATAATTTATAACGAGCAACAAGTAACAAAAATAAATAAGGTGTAGCAAGGTGGCCCAATCCTTTTTGTAGGAAAGGACAAACCTGGACAAACTCTTATATGATGTAAAGCGCTCCCGAGGACACATGGGAATATCGTCAAGCTAGTTTTCATCACGTTCATATGATTCGCGTTCGGTACTTTGATAATTTGGTATGTGGGTGGACCGGTGCTTGGGTACTGTCTTTACTTGGACAAGCATCCCACTTATGATTAACCTCTATTGCAAGCATCCGCAACTACAACAAAAGTATTAAGGTAAACCTAGCCATAGCATGAAACATAGGGATCCAAATCAGCCCCTTACGAAGCAACACATAAACTAGGGTTTAAGCTTCTGTCACTCTAGCAACCCATCACCTACTTATTACTTCCCAATGCCTTCCTCTAGGCCCAAACAATGGTGAAGTGTCATGTAGTCGACGTTCACATAACACCACTAGAGGAGAGACAACATACATCTCATCAAAATATCGAACGAATACCAAATTCACATGACTACTAATAGAAAGACTTCTCCCGTGTCCTCAGGAACAAAAGTAACTACTCACAAAGCATAGACATGTTCATAATCAGAGGGGTATTAATATGCATATAGGATCTAAACATATGATCTTCCACCAATTAAACCAACTAGCATCAACTACAAGGAGTAATTAACACTACTAGCAACCTACTAGCACCAATCCTGGACTTGGAGACAAGAATTGGATACAAGAGATGAACTAGGGTTTTGAGATGAGATGGTGCTGATGAAGATTTGATGGAGATTACCCTCTCCCGATGAGAGGGGCGTTGGTGATGACGATGACGATGATTTCCCCCTCCGGGAGGGAAGTTTCCCCGGCAGAACAGCTCCGCCAGAGCCCTAGATTGGTTCCGCCAAGGTTCCGCCTCGTGGCGGCGGAGTTTCGTCCGAGAAGATGGCTTATGATTTTTTTCCCATCGAAAGACTCCATATAGCAGAAGATGGCCACCGGAGGGTCACCAGGGGGCCCACGAGGTAGGGGGGCGCGCCCAGAGGGGTAAGGCGCGCCCCCACCCTCGTGGGCAGGGTGTGCCCCCATGGTGAAGTTCTTGCGCTCACTGTTTTTATATATTTGGAAAACATCATCCGTGAAGTTTCAGGATTTTTGGAGCTGTGCGGAATAGGTCTCTAATATTTGCTCCTTTTCCAGCCAGAATCCCAGCTGCCGGCATTCTCTCTCTTTATGTAAACCTTGTAAAATAAGAGAGAATATGCATAAGTATTGTGACATAATGTGTAATAATAGCCCATAATGCAATAAATATTGATATAAAAGCATGATGCAAAATGGACGTATCAACTCCCCCAAGCTTAGACCTCGCTTGTCCTCAAGCGAAAAGCCGAAATCGAAAAATATGTCCACATGTTGAGAGATAGAGGTGTCGATAAAAATAAAATACGGACATGAGGGCATCATGATCACTCTTAGAACAACAACTCATATAATTCTTTGTCATATAATCTCTAATGCTAGAGTAATAATTCAATCACAATATCAAGTATGAATTGTAAACTTCATTGAAAACTAACAAACTATAATCTCAGTCATTGAAGCAATTGCAATTTATCATAACATAGGAAAGAGTCAATGTATAAGAGCTTTTCAGCAAGTCCACATACTCAACTATCATATAATCTTTTCACAATTGCTGACACTCACGTAATACTTATGGGTATGGAGTTTTAATCGGACACAGAGAAAGATAGGGGCTTATAGTTTTGCCTCCCAACATTTTACCTCAAGGGTAATGTCAACAGTAATAGTTCATAAAAACTCACATCCAATTAGCCATATATACCAGGATCTTTCTAACATACTGTGCTTTCCAAAGGATAAAATGTAAAAAGGAAGGGTGAAGATCACCATGACTCTTATGCAATGTAGGAGATAAAAGTAAAAGATAGGCCCTTCGCAGAGGGAAGCATAGGTTGTCATGCGCTTTTATGGTTGGATGCACAAAATCCTAACGCGAAAGAACGTCACTTTATATTGTCACTTGTGATATAGACCTTTATTATGCAGTCTGTCACTTTTATTACTTCCATATCACACGATTGTATAAAGCTTATTTCCTCCACACCTATCAATCATACATATTTAGAGAGCAATTTTTATTGCTTGCACCGATGACAACTTACTTGAGGGATCTTACTCAATCCATAGGTAGATATGGTGGACTCTTATGGCAAAACTGGTTTAAGGGTATTTGGAAGCACAAGTAGTATCTCTACTCGGTGCAATGAATTTGGCTAGCATGAGGGGGAAAGGCAAGCTCATCATGTTGGAAGATCCAAGACAATATAATTTATCTCAGATGTAAGAAAACATATCCCATTTCGTTGTCTTCCTTGTCCAACGTCAACTCTTTAGCGTGTCATACTTTAATGAGTGCTCACAATCATAAAAGATGTCCAAGATAGTATATTTATATGTGAAGACCTCTCTTTCTTTATTACTTCCTATTAATTGCAACGATGACCAACACTATGTTTGTCAACCCTTAATAACTTTTATTCATCATACTTTTTCTATGTGAGCTCATTACTCTCCATAGGACTCACATGATCTCTTTGTTTCTTTTTATTTCTTTCTCTTTTCTTTTATTCGCTTAGGATCATGGCAAAATAATCAAGCCCTTGACTCAACACTAATCTTTATTATATAGCTCACGGACTCGATTACATAGAAGGATAATAAAGCAAAACTCACAACTAAATCACACTAAGAACTTCTATTCTACTAGATCAAGATATTACCAAAAGGATCAAACTAAGAAAAACGGTAAAGATAAAAGTGATGGTGATACGATACCGGGGCACTCCCCCAAGCTTGGCAGTTGCCAAGTGGAGTGCCCATACCAAATACTCAATTCTTCTTTGTCGGTGGAGACGATGGAGATTTTGTTGATGGCGTAGGCTTGTCGTCCTTCTTCCAAGGCATAGGCTTACCATCATAGAAAGATGACCGAGTCTCCTGAAACCTCAAATATGCAGCCAAACTCATCCTTTTGAATCTATATTCATACTCACAGTTTTGGTTTTGCAGGTCATAAATCTGGGCTTGGAGGTGCTCGATTTTCTCATGAAGCTTGAAGATGGCCTCCCCAATGTCCTTGACGTCTAGCTTGTGGTTGTTGGTGAACTCCGTGATCATAATGTGATTGGAATCAAGTCCACGCTCCTGTTGGAAATATGCCCTAGAGGCAATAATAAAAGCATTATTATTATATTTCTTTGTTCATGATAATTGTCTTTATTCATGCTATAATTGTGTTATCCGGAAATCGTAATACATGTGTGAATAACAGACACCAACATGTCCCTAGTAAGCCTCTAGTTGACTAGCTCGTTGATCAATAGATAGTCATGGTTTCCTGGCTATGGACATTGGATGTCATTGATAACGGGATCACATCATTAGGATAATGATGTGATGGACAAGACCCAATCCTAAACATAGCACAAGATCGTATAGTTCGTTTGCTAGAGTTTTTGCAATGTCAAAGTATCTCTTCCTTCGACCATGAGATCGTATAACTCCTGGATACCGTAGGAGTGCTTTGGGTGTATCAAACGTCACAACGTAACTGGGTGACTATAAAGGTGCACTACAGGTATCTCCGAAAGTATCTATTGTTTTATATGGATCGAGACTGGGATTTGTCACTCCGTATGACGGAGAGATATCACTGGGCCCACTCAGTAATGCATCATCATAATGAGCTCAAAGTGACCAAGTGTTTGGTCACGGGATCATGCATTACGGTACGAGTAAAGTGACTTGCCGGTAACAAGATTGAACGAGGTATTGGGATACCGACGATCGAATCTCGGGCAAGTAACATATCGATTGACAAAGGGAATTGCATACGGGGTTGATTAAATCCTCGACATCGTGGTTCATCCGATGAGATCATCGTGGAGCGTGTGGGAGCCAACATGGGTATCCAGATCCCGCTGTTGGTTATTGACCGGAGAGCGATCTCGGTCATGTCTACATGTCTCCCGAACCCGTAGGGTCTACACACTTAAGGTTCAGTTACGCTAGGGTTGTAGGGATATGTATATGCAGTAACCCGAATGTTGTTCGGAGTCCCGGATGAGATCCCGGACGTCACGAGGAGTTCCGGAATGGTCCGGAGGTAAAGATTTATATATGGGAAGTCCTGTTTCGGGCATCGGGACAAGTTTCGGGGTTATCGGTATTGTACCGGGACCACCGGAGGGGTCCCGGGGGCCCACCGGGTGGGGCCACCCATCCCCGGGGGCCACATGGGCTGTAGGGGGTGCGCCTTGGCCTGCTTGGGCCAAGGGCACCAGCCCCACATAGGCCCATGCGCCTAGGGTTTAAGGGGGAAAGAGTCCTAGGAGGGTAAGGCACCTCCTAGGTGCCTTGGGGGGGAGGGAAACCCCCTTGGCCGCCGCACCCCCTAGGAGATTGGATCTCCTAGGGCCGGCCACACCCCCTTGGCACCCCTATATATAGTGGGGGAGAGGAGGGACTTCATACCTTGAGTCCTTGGCCTTTGGTTGCCTCCTTCTCCCTCCCCAACACCTCCTCCACCTCCTTATTGCTTAGCGAAGCTCTGCCGGAGTACTGCAGCTCCATCAACACCACGCCGTCGTGCTGCTGCTGGTGCCATCTCCCTCAACCTCTCCTCCCTCCCTTGCTGGATCAAGAAGGAGGAGACGTGGCTGTTCCGTACGTGTGTTGAACGCGGAGGTGCCGTCCGTTCGGTGCTAGGATCTCCGGTGATTCGAATCACGTCGTGTTCGACTACATCATCCCCGTTCTTTGAACGCTTCCGCTCGCGATCTACAAGGTATGTAGATGCATCTATTCGCTCGTTGCTAGATGAACTCCTAGATGATCTTGGTGAAACGAGTAGGAAAATTTTTATTTTCTGCAACGTTACCCAACAGTGGCATCATGAGCTAGGTCTATGCGTAGTTCTTCTTGCACGAGTAGAACACAATTGGTTGTGGGCGTAGATTTGTCAACTTTCTTGCCGCTACTAGTCTTATCTTGCTTCAGCGGTATTGTGGGATGAAGCGGCCCGGACCAACCTTACACGTACGCTTACGTGAGACCGGTTCCACCGACTAACATGCACAAGTTGCATAAGGTGGCTGGCGGGTGTCTGTCTCTCCTACTTTAGTTGAAGCGGATTCGATGAAAAGGGTCCTTATGAAGGGTAAATAGAAGTTGACAAATCACGTTGTGGTTTCACGTAGGTAAGAAAACGTTCTTGCTAGAACCCTACTTCAGCCACGTAAAACTTGCAAACAACAATTAGAGGACGTCTAACTTGTTTTTGCAGCAAGTGCTTTGTGATATGATATGGCCAAAGTTGTGATGAATGATGAATGATCTATATGTCATGTATGAGATGTTCATGCTATTGTAATAGGAATCACGACTTGCATGTCGATGAGTATGACAACCGGCAGGAGCCATAGGAGTTGTCTTTATTTTTTGTATGACCTGCGTGTCATTAAAGAACGCCATGTAAACTACTTAGTCATAGAAGTAGAAGTAGTCGTTGGCGTGACAACTTCATGAAGACACGATGATGGAGATCATGATGATGGAGATCATGGTGTCATGCCGGTGACAAGATGATCATGGAGCCCCGAAGATGAAGATCAAAGGAGCTATATGATATTGGCCATATCATGTCACTACTTTATATAATTGCATGTGATGTTTATTATGTTTTATGCATCTTGTTTACTTAGAACGACGGTAGTAAATAAGATGATCCCTTACAAAATTTCAAGAAGTGTTCTCCCCTAACTGTGCACCGTTGCTACAGTTCGTCGTTTCGAAGCACCACGTGATGATCGGGTGTGATAGATTCTTACGTTCACATACAACGGGTGTAAGACAGTTTTACACAGCGAAAACACTTAGGGTTAACTTGACGAGCCTAGCATGTACAGACATGGCCTCGGAACACGGAGACCGAAAGGTCGAACACGAGTCGTATGGAAGATACGATCTACATGAGAATGTTCACCGACGATGACTAGTCCGTCTCACGTGATGATCGGACACGGCCTAGTCGACTCGGATCGTGTAACACTTAGATGACCAAAGGGATGTCAAATCTGAGTGGGAGTTCATTATAATTTGATTAGATGAACTTAATTATCATGAACTTAGTCTAAATTTTTACAATATGTCTTGTAGATCAAATGGCCAACGTAGTCCTCAACTTCAACGCGTTCCTAGAGAAAACCAAGCTGAAAGACGATGGCAGCAACTATACGGACTGGGTCCGGAACCTGAGGATCATCCTCATAGCTGCCAAGAAAGATTATGTCCTACAAGCACCGCTAGGTGATGCACCTGTTCTCCCTGCAGAACAAGACGTTATGAACGCTTGGCAGGCACGTTCTGATGACTACTCCCTCGTTCAGTGCGGCATGCTTTACAGCCTAGAGCCGGGGCTCCAAAAGCGTTTTGAGAGACATGGAGCATATGAGATGTTCGAAGAGCTGAAAATGGTTTTCCAAGCTCATGCCCGGGTCGAGAGATATGAAGTCTCTGACAAATTCTTCAGCTGTAAGATGGAGGAAAATAGTTCTGTCAGTGAGCACATACTCACTATGTCTGGGTTACATAACCGCTTGACTCAGCTGGGAGTTAATCTCCCGGATGATGCGGTCATTGACAGAATCCTCCAGTCGCTTCCACCGAGCTACAAGAGCTTTGTGATGAACTTCAATATGCAGGGGATGGAAAAGACCATTCCTGAAGTATTTGCTATGCTGAAATCAGCAGAGGTAGAAGTCAGAAAGGAACATCAAGTGTTGATGGTCAATAAAACCACTAAGTTCAAGAAGGGCAAGGGTAAAAAGAACTTCAAGAAGGACGGCAAGGTAGTTGCCGCGCCCAGCAAGCAAGCTGCCGGGAAGAAGCCAAAGAATGGACCCAAGCCCGAGACTGAGTGTTTTTATTGCAGGGAAAGTGGTCACTGGAAGCGGAATTGCCCCAAATACTTAGCGGACAAGAAGGCCGGCAAAACCAAAGGTATATTTGATATACATGTAATTGATGTGTACCTTACCAGTAATCGTAGTAACTCCTGGGTATTTGATACCGGTGCCGTTGCTCATATTTGTAACACACAACAGGAGCTGCGGAATAAACGGAGACTGGCGAAGGACGAGGTGACGATGCGCGTCGGGAATGGTTCCAAAGTCGATGTGATCGCCGTCGGCACGCTACCTCTACATTTACCTACGGGATTAGTTTTGAACCTCAATAATTGTTATTTTGTGCCAAGTTTGAGCATGAACATTGTATCAGGATCTCGTTTAATTCGAGATGGCTACTCATTTAAATCCGAGAATAATGGTTGTTCTATTTATATGAGAGATATGTTTTATGGTCATGCTCCGATGGTGAATGGTTTATTCTTTATGAATCTCGAGCGTAATGCTACACATATTCATAGTGTAAGTACCAAAAGATGTAAGATTGATAGTGATAGTCCCACATACTTGTGGCACTGCCGCCTCGGTCACATAGGTGTCAAACGCATGAAGAAGCTCCATGCTGATGGACTTTTAGAGTCTCTTGATTACGAATCATTTGACACGTGCGAACCATGCCTCATGGGTAAAATGACCAAGACTCCATTCTCAGGAACAATGGAGAGAGCAACCAACTTATTGGAAATCATACATACTGATGTGTGCGGTCCAATGAGTGTTGAGGCTCGCGGTGGCTATCGTTATGTTCTCACCCTCACTGATGACTTGAGTAGATATGGGTATGTCTACTTAATGAAACACAAGTCTGAGACCTTTGAAAAGTTCAAGGAATTTCAGAGTGAAGTTGAGAATCAACGTGACAGGAAAATCAAGTTTCTACGATCAGATCGTGGAGGAGAATACTTGAGTCACGAGTTTGGTACACACTTAAGAAAATGTGGAATAGTTTCACAACTCACGCCGCCTGGAACACCTCAGCGTAATGGTGTGTCCGAACGTCGTAATCGCACTCTATTAGATATGGTGCGATCTATGATGTCTCTTGCCGATTTACCACTATCTTTTTGGGGCTATGCTTTAGAGACTGCCGCATTCACTTTAAATAGGGCCCCGTCGAAATCCGTTGAGACGACACCGTATGAATTATGGTTTGGGAAGAAACCTAAGCTGTCATTTCTAAAAGTTTGGGGATGCGATGCTTATGTCAGGAAACTTCAACCTGAAAAGCTCGAACCCAAATCGGAAAAATGCGTCTTCATAGGATACCCTAAAGAAACTGTTGGGTATATCTTCTACCTCAGATCCGAAGGCAAGATCTTTGTTGCCAAGAATGGGTCCTTTCTGGAGAAAGAGTTTCTCTCGAAAGAAGTAAGTGGGAGGAAAGTAGAGCTTGATGAAGTATTACCTCTTGAACCGGAAAATGGCGCAACTCAAGAAAATGTTCCTGAGGTGCCTGCACCGACTAGAGAGGAAGTTAATGATAATGATCAAGATACTTCTGATCAAGCTCCTACTGAAATTCGAAGGTCCACGAGGACACGTTCCGCACCAGAGTGGTACGGCAACCCTGTCTTGGAAATCATGTTGTTAGACAACGGTGAACCTTCGAACTATGAAGAAGCGATGGCGGGTCCGGATTCCGACAAATGGCTAGAAGCCATGAAATCCGAGATAGGATCCATGTATGAAAACAAAGTATGGACTTTGACTGACTTGCCCGTAGAACGGCGAGCCATAGAAAATAAATGGATCTTTAAGAAGAAGACAGACGCGGATGGTAATGTGACCATCTATAAAGCTCGGCTTGTCGCTAAGGGTTATCGACAAGTTCAAGGGGTTGACTACGATGAGACTTTCTCACCGGTAGCGAAGCTGAAGTCCGTCCGAATCATGTTAGCAATTGCCGCATTTTATGATTATGAAATTTGGCAAATGGACGTCAAAACGGCATTCCTTAATGGTTTCCTTAAGGAAGAATTGTATATGATGCAGCCGGAAGGTTTTGTCGATCCTAAAAATGCTGACAAGGTGTGCAAGCTCCAACGCTCGATTTATGGGCTTGTGCAAGCATCTCGGAGTTGGAACATTCGTTTTGATGAGATGATCAAAGCGTTTGGGTTCACACAGACTTATGGAGAAGCCTGTGTTTACAAGAAAGTGAGTGGGAGCTCTATAGCATTTCTCATACTATATGTAGATGACATACTTTTGATGGGAAATGATATAGAACTTTTGGACAGCATTAAGGCCTACTTGAATAAGAGTTTTTCAATGAAGGACCTTGGAGAAGCTGCTTATATATTAGGCATCAAGATCTATAGGGATAGATCAAGACGCCTCATAGGTCTTTCACAAAGCACATATCTTGATAAGATTTTGAAGAAGTTCAAAATGGATAAGTCCAAGAAAGGGTTCTTGCCTGTTTTGCAAGGTGTGAAATTGAGCTCAGCTCAATGTCCGACCACGGCAGAAGATATAGAAGAGATGAGTGTCATCCCCTATGCCTCAGCCATAGGTTCTATTATGTATGCCATGCTGTGTACCAGACCTGATGTAAACCTTGCCGTAAGTTTGGTAGGAAGGTACCAAAGTAATCCCGGCAAGGAACACTGGACAGCGGTCAAGAATATCCTGAAGTACCTGAAAAGGACTAAGGAAATGTTTCTCGTTTATGGAGGTGACGAAGAGCTCGTCGTAAAAGGTTACGTCGACGCTAGCTTCGACACAGATCTGGATGACTCTAAGTCACAAACCGGATACGTGTATATTTTGAATGGTGGGGCAGTAAGCTGGTGCAGTTGCAAGCAGAGCGTCGTGGCGGGATCTACATGTGAAGCGGAGTACATGGCAGCCTCGGAGGCAGCACATGAAGCAATATGGGTGAAGGAGTTCATCACCGACCTAGGAGTCATACCCAATGCGTCGGGGCCGATCAAGCTCTTCTGTGACAACACTGGAGCTATTGCACTTGCCAAGGAGCCCAGGTTTCACAAGAAGACAAGGCACATCAAGCGTCGCTTCAACTCCATCCGTGAAAATGTTCAAGATGGAGACATAGAGATTTGTAAAGTACATACGGACCTGAATGTAGCAGATCCGTTGACTAAACCTCTCCCAAGAGCAAAACATGATCAACACCAGAATTCCATGGGTGTTCGATTCATCACAATGTAACTAGATTATTGACTCTAGTGCAAGTGGGAGACTGTTGGAAATATGCCCTAGAGGCAATAATAAAAGCATTATTATTATATTTCTTTGTTCATGATAATTGTCTTTATTCATGCTATAATTGTGTTATCCGGAAATCGTAATACATGTGTGAATAACAGACACCAACATGTCCCTAGTAAGCCTCTAGTTGACTAGCTCGTTGATCAATAGATAGTCATGGTTTCCTGGCTATGGACATTGGATGTCATTGATAACGGGATCACATCATTAGGATAATGATGTGATGGACAAGACCCAATCCTAAACATAGCACAAGATCGTATAGTTCGTTTGCTAGAGTTTTTGCAATGTCAAAGTATCTCTTCCTTCGACCATGAGATCGTATAACTCCTGGATACCGTAGGAGTGCTTTGGGTGTATCAAACGTCACAACGTAACTGGGTGACTATAAAGGTGCACTACAGGTATCTCCGAAAGTATCTATTGTTTTATATGGATCGAGACTGGGATTTGTCACTCCGTATGACGGAGAGATATCACTGGGCCCACTCAGTAATGCATCATCATAATGAGCTCAAAGTGACCAAGTGTTTGGTCACGGGATCATGCATTACGGTACGAGTAAAGTGACTTGCCGGTAACAAGATTGAACGAGGTATTGGGATACCGACGATCGAATCTCGGGCAAGTAACATATCGATTGACAAAGGGAATTGCATACGGGGTTGATTAAATCCTCGACATCGTGGTTCATCCGATGAGATCATCGTGGAGCGTGTGGGAGCCAACATGGGTATCCAGATCCCGCTGTTGGTTATTGACCGGAGAGCGATCTCGGTCATGTCTACATGTCTCCCGAACCCGTAGGGTCTACACACTTAAGGTTCAGTTACGCTAGGGTTGTAGGGATATGTATATGCAGTAACCCGAATGTTGTTCGGAGTCCCGGATGAGATCCCGGACGTCACGAGGAGTTCCGGAATGGTCCGGAGGTAAAGATTTATATATGGGAAGTCCTGTTTCGGGCATCGGGACAAGTTTCGGGGTTATCGGTATTGTACCGGGACCACCGGAGGGGTCCCGGGGGCCCACCGGGTGGGGCCACCCATCCCCGGGGGCCACATGGGCTGTAGGGGGTGCGCCTTGGCCTGCTTGGGCCAAGGGCACCAGCCCCACATAGGCCCATGCGCCTAGGGTTTAAGGGGGAAAGAGTCCTAGGAGGGTAAGGCACCTCCTAGGTGCCTTGGGGGGGAGGGAAACCCCCCTTGGCCGCCGCACCCCCTAGGAGATTGGATCTCCTAGGGCCGGCCACACCCCCTTGGCACCCCTATATATAGTGGGGGAGAGGAGGGACTTCATACCTTGAGTCCTTGGCCTTTGGTTGCCTCCTTCTCCCTCCCCAACACCTCCTCCACCTCCTTATTGCTTAGCGAAGCTCTGCCGGAGTACTGCAGCTCCATCAACACCACGCCGTCGTGCTGCTGCTGGTGCCATCTCCCTCAACCTCTCCTCCCTCCCTTGCTGGATCAAGAAGGAGGAGACGTGGCTGTTCCGTACGTGTGTTGAACGCGGAGGTGCCGTCCGTTCGGTGCTAGGATCTCCGGTGATTCGAATCACGTCGTGTTCGACTACATCATCCCCGTTCTTTGAACGCTTCCGCTCGCGATCTACAAGGTATGTAGATGCATCTATTCGCTCGTTGCTAGATGAACTCCTAGATGATCTTGGTGAAACGAGTAGGAAAATTTTTATTTTCTGCAACGTTACCCAACAGCTCCACCATCTCCTGACACTTGTAAACTTCTTGCTCCAATACCTCGAGCTTGGCCTCCGTGCTTCCGGTCTTCCTTGGTCCCTCAGCATCTCGGACGTGCAACAACCCCTCACACATCTCTATGGTTTGAGGGTGTTGCAGCACTTCTGCGAGGTAGGGGTTGATGACCTTCTCGAAGAACTAGTCCTTGGGGGCACTTGAAGACGACATGACGACCTGGATCTGTTAGAAAAACAGCTCGAAACAAAGACAGGAGATTTTTGCGTGATACGGGACTCAAAACCCCCGGGAGATTATATAATGAATTTTTACCGACCAAAATACGTGTCGTGTATGAAAACGGAGTCCGGAGAGCACACGAGGTGCCCACGAGGTAGGGGGCGCGCCCAGTAGGGTAGGGCACGCCCTCCACCCTCGTGGAGGCCTCGTGTCCTTCCCGGACTGCTGCTTATTTTTCTATTTTTCTAAATATTCCAAAACAGAGAAATATTGCCTTAAAATTGTTTTGGAGTCGGTTTACTTACCGTACCACATACCTATTCCTTTTCGGAGTCTGAAACGTTCCGAAAAGTGTCCCTTATGTATTCCTCCGGGGTTACGATATCAATAACATTGGTTTCAACATTTATGGGATTACCTGAGATATAATGTTTGATCCTTTGACCGTTCACCACCTTCGGATTGGTGCCTTCGAAGTTGTTGATTTTTATAGCACCGGAACGTAGACCTCCTTGATAACGTATGGACCTTCCCATTTAGATAGAAGTTTTCCTGCAAAAAATCTTAAACGAGAGTTGTATAGCAATACATAATCACCTACATTAAACTCACACTTTTGTATCCTTTTGTCATGCCATCTTTTAACTTTTTCTTTAAACAACTTGGCATTTTCGTAGACTTGGGTTCTCCATTCATCAAGCGAGCTAATATCAAATAACCTCTTCTCACCGGCAAGTTTAAAATCATGATTAAGTTCTTTAATAGCCCAATAAGCCTTGTGTTCTAGTTTGAGAGGTAAGTGATATGCTTTTCCATAAACCATTTTATACGGAGACATACCCATAGGATTTTTATATGCAGTTCTATAGGCCCATAATGCATCATCTAGTTTCTTGGACCAATTCTTTCTAGACCTATTAACAGTCTTTTGAAAAATTAATTTGAGTTCTCTATTACTCAATTCTACTTGACCACTAGACTGAGGGTGATAAGGAGATGCAATTCTATGATTAACATCATACTATTTAGCAAGCATTTTACGGAAAGCACCATGAATAAAATGTGAACCACCATCAGTCATTAAATATTTAGGGACTCCAAATCTTGGAAAAATAACTTCTTTAAGCATTTTAATAGAAGTGTTATGATCAGCACTACTAGTTGGAGTAGCTTCTACCCACTTAGTAACGTAATCAACTGCAACTAAAATATGTGTATAACCATTAGAGGAAGAAAAAAGTCTCATATAGTCAAAGCCCCAAACATCAAATGGTTCAATGACAAATGAGTATTCAGTTCTTCTTTTTTAGTATATCCAGATACTCCTACAGTCCTATAGTACATACCATTGCTATCAATGATTTTGTTCTCCTTTATTTCATTTCATCTTCATGGGAGCCAATCAAATGCCAATAATTAGGCGTGTATGATTGGCTCAGCTCCACACCTCTCTCTCTCTCTCTCTCTCTCTCTCTCTCTCTCTCTCTCTCTCTCTCTCTCTCTCTCTCTCTCTCTCTCTCTCTCGTTTTCATGTCATGTCATGAGTAATCAAACCTTTTGCTCATTTGCCTTTCTAGATATCATTTTCGTTGTGTACGTGCCCACTTATCCACTAAACAATGCCCACACCTCGCAATTCCTTAGGTATTCCTATATTACGAGGGATGGGATCACATGACAATTTAGTCTTTTACATACAGAGGAATGCACAAAAAAAGAACCATCGAACAAATTCAAAGATCAATTTCAGATTTCAAAGTCGGACAACAAAAAGAGTTTGGATAAAAGAAGAGTTTAGATTTCAAAGTTGGACAACAAAAAGAGTTTGGATAAAAGAAGAGTTCATCTCGTCGATAAGTCTTTGCATGAGAGCACATTTCAGATACTCCCGTTGATGTATTATGGTTTTTTTAATATATTTTTGGTGAATGGTGTATTATGATTCTCTCTCTCATCATCACATCAAAAGCTCCATCACCATCCTATTCCTATCCGTTAGCCTAGACTTTGCATAGGGGAGGCGATGCAACTGTTGCTTAGTCAGCGTAAAGCAAGAGGCGACTTTCAGCACTGCAAGTAAGCTGGCTAGACTATTTTAGTTAACTTGGTTTAAGAGGAAACAAAATCTGTGGCCTGCAATGCTAGCTTAGCTGCAACATGCATGTACACTCCAGTTTCTCTGCATCAAAAGTCACAAGAAAGTTAATATTATCTCGGCGACCCAAAATTGAGGTGCATGAGTTTCTATAAAAACGATTGAGCTGCTCTCCACACACTTCTGATATGATCTGAATGATCATGCATGCATGCATGCTTGCACCCTCCCGTCCGCCGCCCCTCCCCTCGCGTCGCCTCGCCTGAGGCGACCCGGGGGCGAAACCCTAATCCCCTCCGCGCCTCCCCCTCCCTATCCCCTCCCTCCGCCGCCGCCTGAGGTGCTCGCCGGCCCGGCCGCACGACACCAATGAAGGTGGCGGCGGGGATCTGGTGGCTTCGCCTTCGCGGAGGGCCACGGCGTCCGGGGCGGCGGCTCCGATGGGCGGTGTCCGGCGTGGCCGGTGCGGCGGGCTGCGCCGGTAGGTGCTGGCGGGCTGCCTCCCTGGCCGTGCGGTCGGCGGGGGGGTGGCGGGCGATGGAGAGGCGGCGCCCCCGCGTGGGTCGTCCTGCGCTCCTGGAGAAGCTCCGTTCCTGCCCGTGATCTGCTCCGATCTGCGCCCTGCTCCAGCCCCTGGTGGCTTCGTCGCCGTCTTGGGGGATCTGGACGGACGGATCTGGTGGTTGGGCGTGATTCCGGGGGAAACCCCTGGCCGGCGCGGCGGCCTCACCAAAGGCGACGTCTTCGGCGCCGTGGTCCTTCCTGGAGGCTTTGGTGTGGTTCTCCCCTCCCACTTCTCCCTCGAGCACAGGTGAAGACCTGCCCTCCCCTTGCATGGTCGATGGCGGCATCCGGTGCCGTGATCCTTCTTGAAGGCGTCTTCCGGGGATTGCTCGTGTGGGGTGGAGCTGCTGGTGGCGTGGTGACGGTGTGAGGTAGCCTGTTCTTATCAGTGGCGGCTGCCGTGGTCTCGGTCCAATCCCTGACCACTGCTTTGGCTATGCCCCTTTTGGCCTTCTCCATGGATCTTCGCCTTCGTCCGATGACTTGCGGTTGTGAGCCGTTTCGCTTAGCACTAATGTACTTGCCGTGGTGGAGCGGTACTTCATCTCACTCATTGATGGCGGCGAGGATCGGCGGCATGGCGCTGTGGAGGTTCGCCGCCCGATGCGCGGAGATGGACTCGCGCAGGAGGAGGTTGCTGTCTGGCGTCATGGTGACGCCGATGGCTGAGTGGCCAGATAAGGTAGAAACCTCGATATGATCTGAAGATGGACCTGCGGAAGATGGTGGCGACGACACACGAGTGCGTCTGACCGGATTGTGCCCCAGACCCAGTATGTGGCTCGGCTGGGGATTCCGAATATGTTTCGGTTTCCGGCTTTTGATGTTAGGCTTAGGTGAGTGGTTCGGGTAGTGGCCTAGCTAGCACCCCTTCATCATTTTGGGTAGGAGTAGTGGCATGTGTTGCCAAGATGGTGGATTCAGACTTATTGTTGTAATACTTTGTAAGGTCCTCGAGAATAATCAATAATATGGCCGTATGCATCTCCCGGATGCAGAGGCCGGGGGTCATCCCTCTTTTCTAAAAAAAAAAAAAATGTTCCTACACGGGGTGGCAGAACGTACTGTTCTTGAAACTTGAAGCTTGCATCACTAGCTAGTAGCTTGTTGCTTCACCTGGTCACCATCTTCACCTCTCGATCAAATTAATTAACTAACGTTCCTTTGGCACTTACGTCAGCGCATTAAGCAAAATCTTAAGCAACGTAGACACTGTAGCATGGAATATGGGATTAAGACGAAGTGCTGGACCTGGAGCTGTACCTTGCTTTGCAGGACCTGTTTAATTAGTTGGCCAATCTGTTCTCGGGCAGTTGCTCTTTATTAAACAAATTAATTAAACCTCCCAGCAGCATTAACTTTTCCTAGTTCATTAGTTAAAGAACTACTTGACCTTCTTGGCGGTCAGAGAGTACGTGGTAGTAATCTAAGTACAAGCTCACCTACAGGAAAATCTAAGTACCAGTGCAGTAAAATAGCCACCCCTTCATGTTGCAGAATGCATGTGCTAGCTAGCTGTTCATGTGTGACATCCATATGTTGTAAGCTATCAGATAACTGCATACCTGCATAGTCCATGACTCCTCAACGTTACTGACACCATGCTTGCTAACAATGCAAGTGGTACCTTAACCTGTACATATACATTGGGATCCAGGGCTACTGACTACTGCATCACAAGAGCACTTTTGCAGCAAGAAACCTAGCTAGGCGTAGTTGGTACTTGGGGACTGCTACAATATTCTCCCAAACCATCAGCTCATGACATGATCTACTGTTTGTGATCTATCGGTACGGTTACTATCTAGCTAGAAGCTGCATCAATCACATCTGCTCAGCTAGCTGCAGCTGCAGCTAAGTGCCCAAGCACTTCTGCTGCAGGTATGTGTGGTAGGGCAGCAGGGACCGGTAGTTTTTTTTTCGAAACAGAGGCAAAAGATTTGCCTCATTTATTAAATAAGAGAGAAGTGTTTTAGAGTGTTACAAATGACCCATATGCCCGGCATGGCAACTACTCGCGCACAAGAATACACCCCAGTTTTTTAGCTCCCGCGAGAACCCAAAGCTTGACGTCGTTGATGATAGCACGGAGAAGGACAGGAGGCGGTGCGCTCTTGTGTCGTAAGACCCGAGCATTACGCTCGTTCCAGATCGTCCAAGAGACTAGCATTGTAAGTGAGGCCAAGGCTCGTCGGTTTGGGTTTTGCAAGCAGATTCGCTTTTCCCACCATTCCAAAACGGATCCATCCAAGTGCCAAGAGGAGGTGTCCATGTGCGCTAGACCAAATTCAAAGATGACCGAGTTCCATAGCCTTATGTGTTGGAGTTGTGTCGAATATAGTGTACAAGGTAGGTTACAGTTGGACTCTGAGTTGTATTGTGTTTAGATAGGATGTGAAGTCGTGTCCTAGTAGGACACTTGTATCCTGGGCCTCTCATATATAGCGGGGCTAGACACACGATGTAACCTATGCCAACATAATAGCACCGGAACGCAGGGGAAGCCGGCGGCATGTGCCGGTGTTCAGCGCGACCGGGTGCGGTATTGTAGCGGTGTCATGGGGAGGAGCGCCCATAGTCAAGTCCCGGGGATGTAGCCATATCGGTGAACCTCGTCAGCAAATCTCGGTGTCGTGTTCGTGTGGATTGCTTGATCCTCGGATGATCAACGGTATGCTTCGGATTTATTCTAACATTATGGTGTAGCGGCATTTGTAGAAGAGGTGTGCACCCGTCTTGCCAACACGTTTGCAAAGCGGGCAAAGTCCACAGTTTTGCCAACCGCGCCGCTCTAATATGTCGGCTGTCCAAATCCGGTCTTGGATAGCCAACCAAGCAAAAAACTTGATCTTAGGAGGGGCCCAAGCCTTCCAGATCATAAAGTTCATAGGCGAAAGTGTCAGTCCAAGAAACTGAGCCTTGTAGGCGGTGGCCGCGGAGTAGGACCCATCGTTGGCGTGTTTCCAAATAATGTCATCGTTGGTTTGTTGATCCAAGTGTAGGTCATGCACAAACATCCATAACGTGAAGAATTGAAGGATGTGGGCACCGGAGACGATGGTGTTGCGACCGATCTTAAGAATCCAAGCATCTCCATGGAGGGCCTCACGCACCTTCCAGTTCTTGCGCGTGGAGGCCTCATAAATCAAAGGGGCAATGTCCTTCAGTTTCCGCCCAAGAAGCCATGGGGAGTCCCAAAAAGGTGTTTTGGCACCGTTGCCCAAAATGAATAAGAGAGAAGTGTTTTAGAGTGTTACAAATGACCCATATGCCCGGCATGGCAACTACTCGCGCACAAGAATACACCCCGGTTTTTTAGCTCCCGCGAGAACCCAAAACTTGACGTCGTTGATGATAGCACGGAGAAGGACCGGAGGCGGTGCGGTCTTGTGTCGAAAGACCCGAGCATTACGCTCGTTCCAGATCGTCTAAGAGACTAGCATTGTAAGTGAGGCCAAGGTTCGTCGGTTTGGGTTTTGCAAGCAGGTTCGCTTTTCCCACCATTCTAAAACGGAACCATCCAAGTGCCAAGAGGAGGTGTCCATGTGCGCTAGACCAAATTCAAGAATGACCGAGTTCCATAGCCTTATGGTGTAGCGGCATTTATAGAAGAGGTGTGCACCCGTCTCGTCAACACGTTTGCAAAGCGGACAAAGTCCACAGTTTGAGCTGATGCATCACCAATGCTGGACAGCTTGCTAGCTGCTGATAATCCCCGTGACCTTCTGAATTAATGGTGATGATTAGTACTCCTATGTATATGTAGATACTGTAGCTGGTGTTACTAGGATGGTCGCTCGTGGATTTGGACGAGCCTAATGAGATCTAATTAGGTAAAGCCAGCCGACCTAATGTTGCCATCAGCTGGGCTCTGCACCTGTATATGCCGTGGACTGGATTGAGTTGCATCAACCGCTAATAATTGATTCTGAGGATGGCGATAATTATTCAGTGGTTCTAGGTATTTGGGGTGCTTAGGTTGTTATTAGTTCAGTATAATATGGTGGTAGCTGCTTTTGGTTGATAGTTCTTTGGATAGGTAGGATGACGTTGAAACAACCAGGCAGCTTTCTCTGTTTCCAGTGGGGGCAACTAGATTCTCATTCTCCCTTTTAGCAGCCCTTTTGCTCTCTGGATCTCTGTGGCTGTCTAATTAAGCCACCAAGAGGTTCAGAGTGTCAATACAGCAAAAGGACATGCAAGTACGTTTTTCCCGGGGCACATTCAACTCCCACTGTCTTAATTAAGTACGTACGTAGTACTAGTACTTTTCATTTCTTAACAAACTGGTAAATGGAGTTCATCTTTGTGTGTATCAGAGGACGCGCACTTCTCCGTGTTTTGCAAGTGGTGTTGGATAATAGTATATAATTCGGATGATTTTATTTCGTCAATTAGGCGATACATGCGGAAAAAACAAGAATAACATAATGTGTAATCAGTGGAATATTTAGCACGACAAGATTCACTCATTCTGGACTTATCTACTAAGCAAAAAACAACAACTATATGTTTCATTACAGGACTCCGCTCGATGGGGGACGGCTCCGGCTCGGGCTCCGGCTACTTCTCCGGCTTGACGAGGCATCGGGGAGGGGACGCCGGGGCCACCGACGACACTACGCAGTCCCCCGCTGCGGAGAGGGCAAGTGCCTGCGCCATTGCCGCATCGTAGCGAGCCTCCTCTTCCTCTGCTGCCTCGGCCCTGCGTCGCTCGTCCTCCTCGCTCTCCCGGTAGACGACCGCCTGGTAGGCGTCCTCGGCCGCCTGGTCCTCCTCGCGGACGATGAGCGGCGGCGGCGGCTCGCTTCGGTCGACCTTGCGCACGCCCCGTCGCCTCGCCTCCTCGTGCTCGAAGACGGACCACCTCGCCCAGTTGGACGAGTCGGATGCATAGGCGGGCTCGCGGTGCTGCTCCGCGTCAACAGCGCCCGCCGGCGCCACACCTCTTCCGCGTGAGCCCTAGCCGTCCACGGCGCCGCCGGCACTGGGATCCTATCTGGATCCAGATGCCAGTTGCGCGGCAGGGTCACGTCGGGGTACGGCAGAGGCTGACGGTGCCGCCAGTGCCACTCCGCCTGGTGCACTGGCACGTTCACGTGCTGCCTCTGCCGGTGAGGTGCCGGCAGAGGCGGGAGGAACTCTGCGGGAAAAGGGGTGGCGGGGGCCTTGGCCTTGCTGCTGCCGGCGTCGGAGAAGAGCCCCATCTCGTTGTGGTTCTGGTGGCTAGGGTTTGCTGGTGATGGGGGAGCAAAGCTTGCCAGATGTGGACGGCGAGTTTGGATGACACTAGTAGAAAACAGGGCTTTGGTCCAGGCCGGGTCAGCCCATTAGTCCCGGTTCAGTCCAGAACCGGGACCAAAGGGGGCATTGGACCCGGTTCGTGAGCCCAGGGGGCCGGCCGGGCCACGTGGGCCATTGGTCCCGGTTCATCTGGACCTTTTGGTCCCGGTTAGTGGGACGATTCGGGACCAATGGGCCTCGCTCCTGGCCCACCACCATTGGTCCCGGTTGGTGGCTGGAACCGGGACCAAAGGCTCCCCTCTAGTCTCGGTTCATGCCACCAACCGGGACCAATGAGGTGCCTATATATACCGCCTCGCGTAAAAGCAGAGCATACTGCTCTGTTTTTTTCTGGCCGAGGGGGAGAGGGCCTGGTGGTGCTCTAGCTCACCTCCTATGCACACAAGGTGTTCGATGGAATGCCCGAGCCACACTACTTAAGCTTTCTCCTCTCCAAGCTCGACCTCCAAGCTCCATTTTCCACAATATTTGTCTAGGTTTAGCGGTCCGTCACGGCCCGTCCCCGTCTTCACCGCCGTCGATCACCCGCGCCGAGCTCATCGCCGGCACCACCGTGGTGAGCCTCTTGTTCTTATCTTTTTCTGAAAGGAAAAATATTCTTACTTGTATGTTTACATAGATACTTGTATTATTTTCTTACTTTTATTATTGCATCTTATATAGTGCGATGGTTTTGGTATCCGCCCCCGTCGGCCCTCGTCCTGTCTATGATTCGGATATGGTATATATATTATCTTTATAACTATTGGTTCATTTATTGTTTATAAAAATTATGCCGACCAACGTGACATAGATTTTATTTATGTAGGATGTATGTGAATCGGAAATGCCAACCGACCCTATTGTTGAGAGGTTAAATTTAGTTGAAAAAGAAAACAATTTGTTGAAGGAAAAAATAAAAAAAAATTGAGGAGGAGAAGATGATATTGGAGTTGCATGTTGCGGATGTCGTCGATGATCACAAGATCAAGATGGATGCAATGCGCTTGAAGCTTAGAAAGATTAGAAAATATGCCATTCATACCGAGGCTTGGTATCATTATGCCGTTGGATCAATTGTTACCTTGGTTGCGATTATGACCGCATTTGTTTTCGCATTGAAATGTTTTACATAGTTTCAATGTATGGTTTAATTAATTAGATGCTCTGGAGAGCTATATGTTGTTAGATGAGAACTATGTATGCACTTTGGTTTTAATGTGATGATGAACTTCTATTAATTTGGACACTTAATTATATATAATGCATGCAGATGAACCGACAATGGATGTACGGTGATAGACACACCTGTGAGTACATTAAGGGCGTGCATGAGTTTCTCGATGCGGCTGAGGCAAACAAGCAGAATGGTTTTATGTGTTGTCCATGCACTGAATGTGGGAATACGAGGTCTTACTCTAACCGGAAAATCCTTCACTCCCACCTGCTTTACAAGGGTCTCATGCCACACTATAATGTTTGGACGAGGCACAGAGAAATAGGGGTTATGATGGAAGACGGCGAAGAAGAAGAGTACGATGACAACTATGTGCCCCCTGAATACGTTGATGCTGCAACGGGGGGAGCTGGTGAAGATCAAGAGGAACCAGACGATGTGCCCAATGATGCTGCAACGGGTGAAGCTGCTGAAGATCAAGAGGAACCAGACGATGTGCCCGATGATGATGATCTCCGCCGGGTCATTGTCGATGCAAGGACGCAATGCGAAAGTCAAAAGGAGAAGCTGAAGTTCGATCGCATGTTAGAGGATTACAAAAAAGGGTTGTACCCCAATTGCGAAGATGGCAACACAAAGCTCGGTACCGTACTGGAATTGTTGAAGTGGAAGGCAGAGAATGCTGTGGCTGACAAAGGATTTGAGAAGCTACTGAAAATATTGAAGAAGAAGTTTCCAAAGAACAACGAATTGTCCGACAGTACATACGCAGCAAAGAAGGTCGTATGCCCTCTAGGATTGGAGGTGGAGAAGATACACGCATGCCCTAATGACTGCATCCTCTACCGCGGTGCATACAAGGATCTGAACGCATACCCGGTATGCGGTGCATTGCGGTATAAGATCAGACGAGATGACCCTGGTGATGTTGACGACGAGCCCCCCAGGAAGAGGGTTCCTGCGAAGGTGATGTGGTATGCTCCTATAATACCACGGTTGAAACGTCTGTTCAGAAATGAAGAGCATGCCAAGTTGATGCGATGGCACAGTGAGAACCGAAAGAAAGATGGGAAGTTGAGAGCACCCGCTGACGGGTCGCAGTGGAGAAAAATCGAGAGAAAGTACTGGAATGAGTTTGCAAAGGACCCAAGAAATGTATGGTTTGCTTTAAGCGCGGATGACATTAATCCTTTCCGGGAGCAGAGCAACAGTCATAGCACCTGGCCCGTGACTCTATGTATGTATAACCTTCCTCCTTGGATATGCATGAAACGGAAGTTCATTATGATGCCAGTTCTCATCCAAGGCCCTAAGCAACCCGGCAACGACATTGATGTGTACCTAAGGCCATTAGTTGAAGAACTTTTACAGCTGTGGAATGGACACGGTGTACGTACGTGGGATGAGCACAGACAGGAGGAATTTAACCTAAAGGCGTTGCTGTTCGTGACCATCAACGATTGGCCCGCTCTCAGTAACCTTTCAGGACAGACAAACAAATGATACCACGCATGCACGCACTGTTTAGATGGCACTGAAAGTATATACCTGGACAAATGCATGAAGAATGTGTACCTGGGCCATCGTCGATTTCTTCCGACCAACCATCAATGTCGAAAGAAAGGCAAGCATTTCAAAGGCGAGGCAGATCACCGGAAGAAGCCCGCCATGCATACCGGTGATCACGTACTTGCTATGGTCAATGATTTACACATAATCTTTGGAAAGGGTCCCGACGGACTAGCTGTTCCGAATGACGCTGAGGGACACGCACCCATGTGGAAGAAGAAATCTATATTTTGGGACCTACCCTACTGGAAATACCTAGAGGTCCGCTCTTCAATCGACGTGATGCACGTGATGAAGAACCTTTGCGTGAACCTGCTAGGCTTCTTGGGCGTGTATGGGAAGACAAAAGATACACCTGAGGCACGGGAGGACCTGCAGTGTTTGCACGAAAAAGACGGCATGCCTCCGAAGTAGTATAAAGGTCTTGCCAGCTACGCTCTTACGAAAGAAGAGAAAGAAATCTTCTTTGAATGCCTGCTCAGTATGAAGGTCACGACTGGCTTCTCATCGAATATAAAGGGAATAATAAATATGCCAGAGAAAAAGTTTCAGAACCTAAAGTCTCATGACTGCCACGTGATTACGACGCAACTGCTTCCAGTTGCATTGAGGGGGCTTCTACCGGAAAACGTCCGATTAGCCATTGTGAAGCTATGTGCATTCCTCAATGCAATCTCTCAGAAGGTGATCGATCCAGAAATCGTACCAAGGCTAAGGAGTGATGTGGCGCAATGTCTTGTCAGTTTCGAGCTGGTGTTCCCACCATCCTTCTTCAATATCATGACACACGTCCTAGTTCATCTAGTCGACGAGATTGTCATCCCGGGGCCCGTATTTCTACGCAATATGTTCCCCTTTGAGAGGTTCATGGGAGTCCTAAAGAAATATGTCCGTAACCGCGCTAGGCCAGAAGGAAGCATCTACATGGGCCATCAAACAGAGGATGTTATCGGGTTTTGTGTTGACTTCATTCCTGGCCTTAAGAAGATAGGTCTCCCTAAATCGCGGTATGAGGGGAGACTGACTGGAAAAGGCACTCTTGGAAGTGACTCAATAATATGCAGGGACGGATATTCTTGGTCTTAAGCACACTACACAGTTCTACAGAATTCTACCTTGGTGACCCCGTATGTCGATGAACACAAGAACAGTCTACGCTCCAAACACCCGGAGCAGTGCGACGACTGGATTACATGTGAACACATCAGGACTTTCAACAGTTGGTTGGAAACACGTCTCAGAGGTGACAACACTGTTTGTGATGAGTTGTACTTGTTGTCTAGGGGACCATCTTTGACTGTATTGACTTACAAAGGATACGAGATAAATGGGAATACATTTTAGACGATCGCCCAAGATCAAAAGAGCACCAACCAAAACAGCGGTGTCCGCTTTGATGCAGCAACTGAGAGCGGAAAGGACACATATTGTGGTTACATAGTGGACATATGGGAACTTGACTACGGACCTGATTTTAAGGTCTCTTTGTTTAAGTGCAAATGGGTCAATCTGTCAGGCGACGGGGTACAGGTAGACCCATAGTACAAAATGACAATAGTGGATCTGAAAAATCTTGGGTACACTGACGAACCGTTCGTCCTAGCCAATGATGTGACACAGGTTATCTATGTGAAGGACATGTCTACCAAACCGAGAAAAAGAAAAGATAAGAAAGCGAATACATCATACGATGAGCCAAAGCGCCACATAGTTCTTTCAGGAAAAAGGGACATCCTGGGAGTGGATGGCAAGACAGACATGTCTGAAGATTATGAAAAGTTTCATGAAATTCCTCCCTTTAATGTCAAGGCTGACCCAAGCATCCTGATAAACAATGAAGATTATCCATGGTTACGGCGCAATAAGCAAATGACACAAGCGAAAAAAAAGTGAAGACTTTCTCCCACAACTATTATGATGATACCATGCCAACTTTGTAACACACGAGTATGCCATGCCAACTTTTTCAGAGTTCATTTGAAAACTATGAATTTAGGTCGAATTTTCTCTATAGGTGCATCTATGTTCATTTTTTAGTAAAGTTAATCACAAACTTGTGATTCACACAAATTTCAAAGAATTCAAATTTTAGTTATTCAAATTTGAAAACTAATGACACTAACAAAAAGTTTGTAATTTTTCTAAAACTAATGACACTAAGAGAGAGTTTATAATTTTGCTGACCTAAAAGCAAAAAGAAATAAAAAATAAAGCAAAAAACAAAAGAAAATAAATAATGTAGACAACAAAATAAAAAATCTGGAAAACAAAAAAATAGCAACAATCAGTATTTTTTGTAAATAGAAACAAAATAAAATAAATAAAGCAACAAAGAAAACAAAAAAAACTAAAAAAGTGTTTTCAAATTTGAAAACTAATGGCACTAACAGAAAGTTTATAATTTTTCTAAAACTAAAACAAAAAAGAATAAAAAAATAAAGCAAAAAACAAAAGAAAATAAATAATGCAGAAAAGAAAACAAAAAAATTGGAAAAATAGCAACAATAAGTATTTTGTTGTAAGTAGAAACAAAATAAAATAAATAAAGCAACAAAGAAAACAAAAAAAACTATAAAAGTGTTTTCAAATTTGAAAACTAATGGCACTAACAGAAAGTTCATAATTTTTCTGAAACTAAAAGCAAAAAGAATTAAAAAATAAAGCAAAAAACAAAAGAAAATAAATAATGCAGAAAACAAAACAAAAAACTGAAAAAAATAGACACTAAAAGCAAAAAAACTAAAAAAGTGTTTTCAAATTTGAAAACTAATGGCTATAACAGAGAGTTTATAATTTTTCTAAAACTAAAAGCAAAAAGGATTAAAAAATAAAGCAAAAAGCAAAAGAAAATAAATAATGCAGAAAAAAACAAAAAAACTGGAAAAAATTTAAAAATAGCAATAATAAGTAAAGAAAACAAAAGATTTTTTTTTCAAATTTGAAAACTAATGGCACTAACAGAAAGTTTATAATTTTTCTAAAACTAAAAGCAAAAAGAATTAAAAAATAAAGCAAAAAACAAAAGAAAATAAATAATGCAGAAAATAAAAAAAATGGAAAAATAAAATAAAAATAGCAACAATAAGTAAAGAAAACAAAAAAACAAAAAAGTGCCTTCTACTGAGCCCCCACGGTCTGAATACGACTAGAAACCCTACCATGTGCCAGGATTCAGGCCCGCAGGAGACCCAGTAGGCCCACAGGCACAGACAGTGGATTTAGGCCCGTAAGCCTGCAGTAGAGAGGAGCTCGAAGTGGTCGGCTCGACAAAGCTTATAAACCACTCCAAGCCCCTCTCGGCTAGCGAGGTGGGACTAAACATTCCACCGCACTGTGCCAGTTCTAGCACACAACCTTTGGTCCCGGTTGGTGCCACCAACCGGGACCAAAGGGGGCATTGGTCACGGTTCGTAGCACAAACCGTGACCAATGCCCCCCTTTAGTCCCGGTTGGTGCTATCAACCGGGACCAAAGGCCGCCGCTTCCCGCCCTTTGGGCTGCTGAAAAGAGGCCTTTGGTCCTGGTTGGTGGCACCAACCGGGACTAAAGGGGGGCATTGGTAACGGTTTGTGCCACGAACCGTGACCAATGCCTTTGCTATATAACTAGCACTTGTGAAAATTTCCATTCAGTTCGTCTTCCTCGCCCGATGCCGCTAGGCTGCCCCTGTGCGCCTCGCCGTTGCCGTCGTCGCCCCTGCCTCCGACGCCGTCCCGCGCCGCCCAGACGCCGTCGCCACCCCGCGCCGCCCCGACTCCGTCGCCGCGCGCCACCCCGCGCCGTCGCGGTCACCTCCCCGCGCCGCCCCGACACCGTCGCCGCCCCGCGTCGCGCCCCTACACCGTCGCCGCCCCGCGTCGCCACCCCGACGCCATCGCCGCCCCGCCTCTGCCTCGTCGTCGCCGCCCCGCGCCGCTGTCGCCTCTCGCTTTGGTCAGGGCCGTCACTTGTGGGACGTGGATGTAGTGTCCGACACCGACGGCCACATGTATCTCACACCCACGATACTTGCTATTTAGGGTTTCCTCTACCGCTCGGTGACCCTCGACAACCCTCGTTCCCGATAAAAAAAGAGGAAGACGAATAAAAAAGAGAAGAAGAAAGAATAGAGGAGTTCTTACTCCTCTATTCTTTTTTCTCCTCTTTTTTTTCTTCTTCCTCTTCTTTTTTTATCCTTGAAGCGTTGCCGAGGCCACCCCAAACCCTAGAGAAGCAGCGTCGAGGCCACCCCAAACCCTAGAGAAGCAGCATCGAGGCCACTAATTAATATTAGTTCTACGTTTGCCACTAATATATCCATCTGTCATGTTTGAATAATAATTGCCATGTTGTAAATATTTGTAGAAACTATGGACACCGCCCGAGACGAAGTACAAGAAGAGTTGTTGGGGGACATAATCGCACGAGGAAGTGATACCGTCTGCTCGTTGTTTCTCAACGACACCGATGGTCTGGAAGCAGCTGGCTATGATTATGATGGCTCCGGTGACCTAATGCCGGTGCAAGAAGGAGACCGTGAGGACGACTCCGGTGACCCAATACCGGTGCAAGAAGGAGACCGTGATGACGTCTCCGGTGACTGAACCGAGTCCGGCCGGGTATATATATTAGTTAAGCTTCTGCTGACTAGCTAATTGATGCATTCATTGTTTTGGTATGTACACATATTAATTAAGTCTTTGTTCTTTTTTCTAGCCCTCCGGATCAAGCACAACTTCGGTAAAGAGACGAGGCCCGAAGAAAAAGTTGAGCTCGGATGAAAAGTTTGAGATCATAGCAATCGCGCCCGACGGCCAACCGATTGAACCCGTCCAGACAAAGAGCGCATTTGTTGCTCAGTGTGGGGTTTTGGTTAGGGACAAGATCCCGATCAGCATCCAACAATGGTTAAAGCCGGCTACAGAAGACCCTGAGGTGTCTTATGTCAATGATATGCAGAAAAATGATCTTTGGACTGAGCTGAAGTCAAATTTCACCCTACAGCCAGAGGATGATCCGGAGAAGCTAGTTAAAGAGCAATTAATCAAGTCTTTTGCTCTTAAGAGGATGGCAGAACTATTCAGGAGGTGGAAGAAAGAGCTGAATAAGTTTGTCGAAAATAAAGAGACACCAGAATGCAAGGGCAGATATGAGAAGATCAGAGATCACTGGCCCGCATTTGTGGCCCACAAGACATCGGAAAAGAGTAAGAAGATGTCGGCGACAAACAAGCAAAATGCTGCGAAGAAGAAGCATCACCATCGCACGGGGTCAGGTGGCTACCTCGTAGCCCGGCCTAAGTGGGCCAAGACTGAGAATGATCTGGTTGATAAAGGGATCGAACCAGAGACAATTAACTGGCCAGACCGTTGCCGGACTTGGTTCTTCGGGGCTGGCGGAACCTTGGACCCTGTATCAGGGAAGTGCATTTGGACGAACGATCAAATGGACATACCAGTCAAGAAGCTTCAGCAGTATATCGAAGCAGCGCAGCAAGGGACGTTCTTTCCAGACAGAGAGAACGACGAGCTCACAATGGCCCTCGGGAATCCTGAGCACCCTGGACGGACACGAGGCACGCCAGGCTCCATTCCGTGGAAGGTTGGGTTTCTGGACGCAGGCGGTTACAAATGCCAGGAGAGGAGGAAAAAAGTGTAGCAGACCCAAATGCAGGCGCTGCAAGCAAGGGTACAAGCGATAGAGGAACGAGAAGCAAATCACAGCAAACGAACTGCCGAAGCTTCCCCCGAAGCTACCCCGCCATCTCAGCGGAGAAGCAGCGTGGCTTCCACCGAGCTGCTTCAGCCGGAGCATGTCTTGACGGCTCCTACCAGCTATCCCATGGATGCTATCACGGAGTCTCAAAATTGCCACCTTATGACGCAATGGATGAATTTGAAGGTCAAGGCGGCTGTTGGCTCTGTTTATCCTACTGAACCCGGCGCAACTTTTCATTGCCGGCCGATTCCAGAAGGATATGCTAGGGTGATGGTGGATGAAATAACGGAGGGATTTGAGGACCTCCGGCTTGACCACCCTACCGGTGAAGGGGAGACTAGGCTGGGTTCTGCTCTGAAGACTCCATGCCTATGGCAGAAAGAGCTCATCAACCTTCCGAACTGGGTGCCTCCGCCTTCTCCTCCTCCTCCGGCGAGTCAGGGCACTCCGCCTCCTCCTACGGCGAGTTAGGGCACTCCGCCTCCTCCACCGCCTCCTCCTCCGACGAGTGACGATCAGGGCACTCGGCCGGCTCCTTCTCCGGTGCGTGGCGGCACTCCGCCTCCTTCTCCGCCTGCGCCGGCGCGCCTGAGCAGCCAACCTCCTCCTTCTCCGCCTCGTCAGCAAGGGCAGAAGAAACCTGCCGCTGCTCCGGCTGCTCCGGCGCGTCATAGTCCTTCTCCGCCTCGTAAGCAAGTAAAGAAGACAACCGCTCCGTCTGCTCTGCCGGCGTCTAGCAGTACAGCCAGAGGCGGGAGGACATACAGATTCGGTCCTTCTCTAAAGACTCCAGAGAAGTTACCATATGAGAGGACCCCGGAGGAGAATGCCGAGATCGCGCGAGAAGAAGTGAGGAACTTCTTTGAAGGGGTGAAAGCAAAGAAACATCCACCTCCGAAGGAGAAGGTAGATCCGGTGAAAGCGAAGCGCACTCTGGCTGCCTTGACAAAACCACCCAAGTCTCCGCCGAAAGGAAACTATGAGCGCATTATTGGAAAGGAATTTGTCGAAGCGGAGCGGTCGGGAAGTACTGTCAGTGATCAAAGGCTGAAAGAACGACGAGCCGGGAAACAAATTGCACAGCTCGGCGAACAAGCGAAGCAATCGTGCCCCCCGCTCAAGGTGCCTAGTGACATCGTCGCTAATGATCCGAGAATGGTGCCCGGGTATAGAAATCTTGGAGATTACCTGCCCGACGATGTACATTATGATTTCATGGAGGTGCAAATACAAAGATACGAGTACGGGAAGCCTCTCGTCAAAGATGATAGATCTCTATCAACGATGATGCGAAGATTGCATGATTGGCACTTGAAAATCTACAGAGAGTCTGGGGGGAGGAGTACTTTGTATGTGAGAGTTAAAAAGGAGCATGACCTCGTTGGAATTGATCTGTTGCCTGTTCCGTTTGAGGAGTTCTTTCAGTTTTTCAAGCAACGGTCACCTGCTACTGTCTGTAAGTAGTACTACTTCTGTCATTAAGTCTCTCTATATAGCTCAACTCTTTCATTGCATGTATTTATAATTATCCTCACTATATTATGCAGATTGAAGATCGCCGAATTGAAGAAAAGACAAGTCGGTGATATTGGGTTCATTAACACATATCTCATAGATGAAACTGAGGTTAAATTTCATCCCGCAGATACCGAGGCCAACTTGCTACGATCGTTGGTAATAAATGAAAACAAAGATATAATACTCTTTCCTTACAACTTCAAGTGAGTGTTACTGTCTTGTGCGTATTCGGTTTCCCTTATATATTAGTCAAGGTTATAGTAATGTAATTGATGAGTTATGCATGCGTGTGCAGTTTCCACTATATTCTCCTAGAGATTAAGCTTGAGCAGGGACTAGTAACCGTCTTAGACTCAAGACGAAAAGATCCCCAGGACTATGCGGACATGACTCAAATGCTCGAGAAGTAAGTTAAATCGATCATTATCCACCACATCAGCAACTTTGTTCATTTTCTGATATATCAAGTAATTGTTTTCTTTGTCTGGCAGAGTTTGGAAAAAATTCATCAAAAAAGCTCTGGGACTCCCGAAGAAGCTGCAATTTAGACACCCGAAAGTAAGTACTATAGTAGCATGTTCTGCGCATCTCCTATTGATTCAAGCGCTAGTTTCATCAATACCATTTGGCATTCTTGCTTATCAGTTTGATTGACCTCTATTTCTTGTAAAGTGGTTGTGGCAGGAACAAGGAAATAATTTCTATGGATACTACATTTGCGAGTCCATCCGCCACACGACCTGTGAGCGGGGCTACTCTGACGAACAATATGAAGTGCGTCAATAACAACATTCACAATTTTATTTTATTACCATCATTTGTGTTGAGTTTCATTCATTCATATATATATATATATATATATATATATATATATATTCTTTAAATTAGATGTTTCGGAAGCGGGATGAACGCCTAGCACCAGCTCGCATGCGAGCAATTCAAGAGGAATTGGCGGCATTTTTTCTTGATCACGTGATCACTGAAGACGGAGAATACTATGTGGACCATAAGTCCATATGTTAGGAGATTATAGTTGTAAGAGATAATTATTGTATACATGTAGCCGGTAGTGTCAGATAGATATACGAGAACTTGTTGTTCGACCAATCTCTCGGAGAAGGAGAGGTGGTCGATATCACTTCTCTCTGTATGCATATATGTTCATGACGATCTTCTGTTTCCTTCGTTTGCTTACTAGCTAGCTAGTGTGTCTAGTCCTCTCTATACGTATGTATAATACGTAGCGTCGACCAAGCACGGACATAAGAGAGGACACTTCTCTCTATTAATTATAGCTAGCTAACACAATATATGAAACACCTAAATTAACCCCCCAAAACCCCCAAACCCCCCCCCCCCTTTCAAAAAAAAAAACAAAAACTCCAGCCACAGAAATGCTGACGCGTGGATGCCTATTGATCCCGGTTTGTGCCACCAACCGGGACCAAAGGCCCTCCTGCCTGGGCTCCGCGCACAGGCCAGGTGGAGGCCCATCTGTCCCGATTCTGGATTGAACCGGGACAAAAGGCCCTTACGAACCGGGACAACAGGCCCTTTTTCTACTAGTGTGAGGATGGCCCCCTTCGCACGGTTGGCTTAAAAAAGGACGAGCGTCGTCGCTGACGCGTGGGCCCGTGGTCATAAATTAAGCTGACCGCGTGGGCAGCGGGTAGTTGGACGGCCGCCAGGTGGGGACGCTGCGGACAGCGAGAAGGCGCGTGTGACATCTGTTTGGCGTCCGCTCCGACGCATTTGGGGCGCAAATTTGGACCGCAAATGCGTCGGCGCGGACGCAATGCGGACGTGATTTGGGTTTGGGTCGGCGCATTGGGCCGCCAATTTTGTCCTCGCCGATCCAAACGGACGGCGGCGGACAAAATGAATCGGCCCTTTGGAGTTGCTCTAACCTAGTAGTGCTGGACAACTTTGTGCTGATAATCCCCCGTGACCTTCTGAATTAATGGTGATGATTAGTACTCCTATGTATATGTAGAGACTAGATACTCTAGCTGGTGTTACTAGGATAGTCGTTCAAGGATTTGGATGTGGCTAATGTTATCTAATGAGGTAAAGCCAGCCGACCTATAATGTTGCCATCAGCTGGACCTGTACACGAGTACATTACATGGAATGGGTTGGATTGTATCAACTGCAAATGATTCATCAGTGGTTCTGGATTCTTGAGGTGCTTAAGTTGTTATTAGTGAGATAAATTATGGCGGTAGCTGCTTTTGGTTGATGGTTTCGAAAAGGTTGAATAGGTAGGATGACGGTTGAAACAACCAATCAGCTCTATCTGTTTCCAGTGGGGGCAACTAGATTCTTATTTTAGCATCCCCTTTTGGTCTCTGGATCTCTATAGCTGTCTAATTGAGCCACCAAGAAGTTCAGAATGCCAATACAGCAAAAAGACATGCAAGTATGTTCTTCCCCAAGAATAACAGTGTAATCAGTGGAATATTTAGCACAACAAGATTCCCTCATTCTGTAGTACTTATCTACTAAGCAAAAAAACAAGTACTGTATATGCATCATTACAGGTAGTATTCTGCAGGTTTCAGTTGCCACCTTCTCAACACTAGTACTAGCTAGAAACGGCCGTTGTCCCCTTGCCAGGCACACCGGCATGAGTGATGGCTGGTGAGGCCACGGACCGGTCAGGGGAATTTGCAGGCTTTAGTCATGATTAGATTATCCAGGCTGCATGCAGGGAGGCAGCGGAATGCCAGGTTAAGTAGGGCAAGTTGCTGCTGTTGGGTCGGTAGTCGGTACCCAACTGGCACGGCACATGCATGCAGAGGGAGGGTGAGATGATACTAGATTCAGATGCTAATCCGGGGTATCATCTCAATCTTAGCACAGAAGTAGTGGGTTGTTTGTGGGCTGGAGCTATATATGCGCCGTTTGACATTGGGTTGACTATTTATCTTTTGGTTGTACATAGATTTAGTCACAAGTGCCATTTTCGATGTGATGTAACAGCAAAAATGTTACAGATTCAGCGTTTCCTGGAGGCTATGAGCATGGGACGCCAAAAGGAAATAAAAAATGCCTAGCTGGAATGCAGGTGGCGGCCATGATTTTCCAGGAGCTTGGCTTTCCTTGAGATTAATCGTAATGGACATGCCCCTGAATCAGGTCCATTTCTAGTAGTGACCCTGCTATCTTTTCTCCTGGCTCTCCTCTCCAAGAATCGTGTGAGCTACGTGATCCAGCAGCTATGGAAGCAAAGAAATGGTTGACTGGAGAGCCGCGAGGAGCGAAGCCGCTCAGGCTTGAGGGTCCTGGTGGACTTGTCTGGCTTGCTGTTCTTGCCGCCGCCGCCTCCGGTGCCGTAGTCATGGTAGTAGTACTTGATCCGGCGGCCACCGCCCATGGGCTGCGAGGCCTTGCATGACAGCTCCTCCTGATCAGGCCTTGCATGACAGCTGCTCCCTGATCAGGCTCCCCGTTGTCGAACTGCACGGCGTAGATTCTGTGTTGTTGCACCATATGTTCTCATCTTGCTGTTCTAGAGAGAGAATGTTCTCGGGGTTTTGGATTGTGACAAAGCCAGAGGAGAGAGACCGGGAGCTATATATAAATCGCACGAGGGGTTATCAAAGACCAGGGTTTGTTATTAGTGTCGTAGGGCCATACCCATGCATTCGTAGGAGGTGGAGCGGTTGGTCAATGGCCACTTTGGTTCGGTTAGGCCAGCCACTAAACCAGCAGAAAGAGACTAGCCGATCGATCATGTAGCTAGCTAGCGGCAGCTGGCCGGGCGCCGCTGCACGCGGATGATCGTCGTCGTTAAGCCTGTTGGTTTGGCCCGTGGTGCGCTCGCAAAGGGGATAAGGACTAGCCAGCGCCCGCCCAGCCAGGACAAGTGTCGCCGTCGCCGCCGTGAACCGACGGCGACACCTCGGTCGCCTTGACCCGTGCGTCGACCCAGTTATTGTGCGCGTCGGCTCGCGTGTCGCTGCGACGTTTCCCCCCTTCGCGCTTTCGTTACGTGCGTGAACCGCCACCTTTTACGTGCATGCATGGAGCATGGATGGAGCCTCGCAAGAGAAAAAGAGAGGAATCTGGACTTCCGCAGAGGGAAAAAAATATACAAGTTTCAGTGTGATCACATTCCTGAAAGTTAGTACAATTGTACTTCCTTTGTTTCTAATATAAATCTTCAGTAAGGAACTATATACGAAGCAAAATGAGTGAATCTATACTTTAAAATATGACTATATATATATATATATATATATATATATATATATATATATATATATATATATATATGTATGTAATTTGTATTGAAATAAAATCTTTAAAAAGACTTATACTGTATTTAGAAACGGAGGGAGTATTGTGTATCTGTCTTCTTTCATCTAATTTTTTTTTACTGGAGAGGGTGCAAGTTCATACGCGGGATGATTCGTGACTGGCTCAGCCTCAGCAGAAAGCACAAGCGTGCGACGGACCGGTCTCGCCCGTCATGTCATTGTGTCGGTTTTCGTAAATTTTGGAGTGTGCCGGGAAACAGTCGACTAGAAAGAATTCATAGCAACCGTACACCTCAACGACGTAGATCACCAGCCACCGGAAGATCTTAACTTGCATCAAAATGTGCAAAAGCCAAAAGTGAAACGTCCACAGTAGCCAGATGTACTGTGGAATTCTCCCTCGCAAACAAAAAAAAATGTAGTACTGTGGAACTCCAGTAGTTGCATGCTTGTGAACAGTTGTTCTGACCTGGCGTCATTTTCCTTCCTATATTTCCCCATCACTCCCGATCGTCATCGGAATTGCTGGCTGGCCACTGGCCATGTACGTATACTAATACGTACCTTCTCGAAGCAAGCGAGATGGCAAAATGGGGCTGATCTTTAGCTCGTGCGCCACTGGATAATAAGAAGGGCGCGATGCTCGGCTGGCCCTCGATCGGCGATCACTCGCTCGTGCTTGCAGCTCACACCCATCTGCTCGATCGGCTACGTACGTTGTCGCGCTTCGCGCCACCCTCCTCTGGTTCGAACGAGCGAACGGTCATTAAAAAATCACGAAGAAGCCCGTAGACTGAGCTTGTCGTGGTTATAAGTAGAGATGCCGCTCGTGAAGGATTAGTGATCGAACTAATCATCGCTGCAGAGACGATCCCCGCCCGTGACGTATTGGTCGAACCCATGCATCCAACCTGGGCATGCATGGCATGGCACGGGCCTCCTCTCCTCGATCGACGGGCGCGTGGATGACATGGCATCAAGTAGCTAGGCTATGCTTATCACGGGGTTAGGCTATGCCTACGTCGAGATTAGTCCAAGCCGACCAACTAGTGGCGCCCGCCGGAACTGATAAGGACGCCACGTCACACACGCGCGCCGGTCCAGATGAAGGAACCAACAAGTTACACTAGCTGTCGATGGCAACAGAGCCCATGAATGATCGCGTGTAAAACACGGAGGGGAGATTTGAGATGATCGCGAGGCAAGGGTTTTGCGAACGGTGGTGGTGTGGATCACGGCGATACGGGAGGGGACGACGGCGTCTCTGAACGTGATTGCGCCGGGGTGCGGATCTGTCTCCGGTGAGGAAGACATGGAGGAGAGGAAGAAAGATGGTGGACCGGCGGCACGGAACGCGTCGGTGACGGCAGGGCAGGGAGCGGCGGCGGCAACAAGGATGACCTCGGGGAGGACGACAACAACGCCAAAGCAGCCGGCACAGAAGGAGACACCGGACAACGAGATGAGGACGCCACTAGGCTCCCATAGCAGATCCACCTCTGTGTCCCCGGGGTTGATGGCGCGACTGGGGGGTTTGGCGCTGACGGAGAAAGAGGCTAAAGGCTTCGTCTTCAAGGAGCCTGGGCAGGAGCAGGTCAAAGCGGCGAAGTGGTCGGCGATTGGTAAAGCATTCACACCCAGGCCTATGAATAAGAGTGCCCTAGAGAAATCCATGTCCAGGGCTTGGGGGTTACATAAGGAGGCGCAGTTCAAGATCATTTGGAGGAACATGTTTGCAGTATTGTTCGGTAGCGAGGGAGATTGGAAACACGCCCTAAATAATGGTCAATGGCAATTTGATTTCAATACTCTGGCTCTTAAGGACTATGATGGAGAAACGAGACCATTGGAGATGAAGTTTGACAGTATTGATGTTTGGGTTCGTGTGGAGGATCTGCCTTTGGACAAAAGATCGAAGGCGTTCGGGGAAGCACTTGGGAACTGGCTAGGAAAAATTGTTAGGGTTGATGTGGAAAAGGATGGGTTCGCAAAAGGCTCGGAGCTGAGATTCATAAATTGCCAATTTTTGAGCCTGTAGTGAGAGGATTCCTGCTAAAGAAATCGGAGGATGATCTGGAAAAAACTTGGTATGACTTCAAGTATGAGAAAATCCCACACTTTTGCTTCGAGTGTGGACGACTCGTTCATGGTGAGAATGGCTGTGTTCCGGCGGTGGATCCTGATCAACAGCGGGGGGAGTGGCTCCGAGCATCCCCAGGGCGTTCGTGGGGGCCGAAGGACGGGGTTCACCATGGCCCTTCGGGCAGTGCAAACAGTTTTGGCAATGTGAGGTCCAGTGAAGGGGAGGGACACCGAAGGAAGCCTGGAACAGTCCGGGATCTTCCAAACAAGCGCAATCTGCATAATGAATTTACCACTCCAGCAGCCTCGCACACTGGCGGGGAGGCAATGGGGAGTTATGATCATGATGCTAGACCCAATGAGCAACGACACAGGAAGGATGCAGTGAGGGAAATGGACTTGCGGGGGGATCTTGAGCAGAAGAGAGAGAGAGTTCTTCGGCCCGAACTGAGACAGAGACAGCAAGAAAGGCAGACTGAACTAAGGTTCAGGTACAAGCAATACGGGCAGTGGGATCATGGTGAGGCTGGTACATCGAATCCTTTCAATGGAAGGGAACGGAAACAAGAATACTATGTGAGGAAGCCTAGACCAGAGCATAATGGGGAGGTGAGGCCTACTAGCAGCCCTAGACATGAAGGACCAAGGGATAGGAAGTGGAGGCCGAGGTAGTATTGGGTAGTAAAGGGCGATCTGGACAGACAAGTAGGCAATGACACCTTTGTTAGAGACACAAGGCAGAAAATGTCCTCGGTGTTTGAGCGCATTAGGGAGAACAATGATTCAGCGGCGGACCCTGCTAGGAGGCAGGGCAGCCGGGAGCAATGAATATATTAGCCTGGAACTGTCGGGGATTGGGGTTGGACCCGACAGTAGGCGAACTTCGGGACCTGGTTAGGTTACACAACCCAGCGTGGTTTTTTTATCCGAAACAAAAAAAATCTTCAAGCTCAATAGAGAGACTAAAATGGAACCTAGGCTTCAAACATGGTGTAGCTGTGAACTGTAACGGGAAGAGTGGGGGTCTTGCTTTGTGGTGGAGAGATCATGTGGAGGTGATAGTGAGGCCTTGGTGCCAGTATTATATTGATGCTCAGATGGTGGTGGACAATGTTACATTTAGATTCACTGGAATCTATGGGGAGCCGAGTGTAGATAAGAGAAAGAAAACGTGGGAAGTGCTTCGTTATCTCCCATCACAAGATAATCTCCCATGGCTTTGTGCGGGGTATTTTAACGAAGCCCTCTTTCAAAAAGAGCAGATTGGGGGCAATCCGGGAAATTTGAACCAAATGGCGCAATTTGCTGACTGCTTGTCCGACTGCGGACTGGCAGACCTTGGGTTCTCGGGGTACCAATTCACATGGGATAACAAGCGAGATGGAAGCGAGAACATTCAAGTCAGATTAGACCGAGCCACATGCAATGCGGAGTTCGCGCAGTTATCCCCGGCGCCCGAAGTGATTCATGTTATGACAGAGGAGTCAGACCATCAGGCTTTAATTGTCAAAGTGCAGGCGGCATAGGCCGTAGTGCACTCTGGAGGCCAACGGCCGTTTATCTATGAAGCCGCTTGGGCACGACACAAGGGGTACGAGGCCATGGTGGCCAGTGCATGGGCCGATGCCCATGCAGCCAATCAGGAGGCTGGTGCACTCGGTGCAGCATGCAGCCGCCTCTTTTTCATGTCGAGAGCCATGCACAGGTGGAGCCGCCAAGTCTTTGGCTCAATTAAAAAACAGATCGCTCACCTCAAGGTTCAGTTAGTGGATGCTAAAGAGCGGGCCGCTCGGACGAGATACAGACAGGAAGTAAAAGACACAGAGGATCAACTACATGAATTATATGAAAGAGAAGAAGTGTATTACAAGCAAAGATCCCGGATTTATTGGTTAACAGAGGGGGAGCAGAACACGAAGTATTTCCAGAATCGCGCTTCACACCGTAAAAGGAAAAACACTATCAAGGCTTTGAGGAGGGATGATGGATCAAAGTGCACGGACGATGATGGTATGAGGAAGATGGCTGTTGAGTTCTATGCCAAGATGTTTGCTTCGGAGGGTTCTCGTGATGGTGACAGAATCTTGCAACATATTAGCGGGTGCGTCACAGATGAGATGAATGCAAAGTTGGGGGCACCGTTCACGGATGATGATGAAATTGAGAAGGCGCTCTTCCAGATGGGCCCATGAAGGCGCCTGGGCCAGATGGGTTGCCGACCATGTTTTTTCAGAAGCACTGGGTATTAGTAAAAAATGATGTGTGTAACGCTGTTCGCGAGTTCCTTGCCGGTGGTGCAACCCCAAATGGATTTAATGACACAACTCTGGTGCTGATTCCGAAAGTAAGCTCACCGGAGCTGCTTTCACAGTTCCGCCCAATTAGTCTCTGTAATGTCTTGTACAAGATCACCGCAGAAAGCACTGGCCAACCGGGTGAAGGGGGTTCTACCTTTTATGATATCTGAGGAACAAAGTGCTTTCGTCCCAGGAAGGTTACTAACGGACAATGTCTTGGTGGCATATGAGTGTGTGCATGCGATTAGAAAGCAGAAACGAAGGAAACCTTTATGTGCAGTAAAGTTGGATATGATGAAGGCGTATGACAGAGTGGAGTGGGATTTCCTAGAACAAATGTTACTCAAATTTGGCTTCTCCAGTCACTGGACGGAGATGATTATGAGGTGTGTGAAATCAGCTACCTTTGCGGTTAAGTTTAATGGCGGGCTATCTCATAGGTTTTGCCCGTCTCGTGGACTTAGACAGGGAGATCCCCTATCCCCCTATCTCTTCCTTTTTTGCGTAGAAGGTTTCTCAGGTTTTCTAAAGAATGCACACAGTAAGAAGGAAATCAAAGGGGTGTCGTTTGTATGCAATGGGCCGACTGTTACTCACCTCCTCTTTGCAAATGATAGTGTGGTGTTATTGGAGGGATCCTGGGATAACTTTGAGGCTCTTCGCGTCATTTTGCAGGAGTATGAAGTGGCGTAAGGACAGAAAGTTAACCTTCAAAAATCTGCTATTTTCTTTGGGAAAGGTTGCCCGGATGCATTGAAACAGGAGGTGAAGCAGACTATTGGCATTTCTGAGGAGGCCCTAAGTGAGAGGTATCTAGGGCTCCCCACAGTTGTTGGGAAATCGAAGGAAGGAACGTTCAAGTATGTAAAGGAGAGTGCTAGAGGGAAAGTAGGCGGATGGAAGGGGCAAGGTCTATCCAAGATGGCGAGAGAGGTGCTTGTCAAGTCGGGCCTCCAATCAACACCAACCTTTACCATGAGCTGTTTTCAACTCATGAAGAAAATGTGCGGGAATCTGTCATCTATCTCTTCGAACTTCTGGTGGGGTGAAGCTAATGGTCAAAAAAAAGGTACATTGGATCGCTTGGGATAAAATGTGTGTTAGGAAGCATGAGGGCGGACTCGGGTTTCGTGACCCAGAAGCTTTCAACCAAGCGATGCTTGCCAAGCAAGCCTGGAGAATACTTCAGGTGCCAAACTCGTTGTGTGCACAAGTCTTGAAAGCTAGATATTTTGGGGATGGTTCGATCCTTAATGCAACTTGCCCGGATGGCGGTTCCTTCACTTTTAGAAGCATTATTCATGGGAGGAATCTCCTATTAGATGGGCTCATTTGGAGGATTGGGGATGGAACAAGAATTAAAATACATCATGACAATTGGATACCAAGGAAGGGATGCTTAAGGCCACTGGGTCAGAACTATATACATGGGATCATGAGGGTCTGTGATCTACTCAATGATCAAGGCAATGCTTGGGATCACAACAAGGTGCAGTCCATGTTTGCCCCGGACGAGGTGGAGGAGATCCTGCAGATCCCGATTGGGGGGCCAGCCATGGATGAGTACTTAGCTTGGAACTTCACCAAAAACGGGGTGTTCATGGTACGGTCAGCTTACCACTTGAGAATGGCACAGAAATTCCTAAAAGCATGTAGGCCGGAAACCTCATCTCCGGTGGCGGAGCACAAATCTTGGCTGAGCCTATGGGATACTGTAGCACCGGGCAAGGTTAAAATACACATGTGGCGTCTTATTCAGAATGGGCTGGCTGCGGGCACCGAGCTACAGAGGAGGAAGATCAAGGAGGGAGTTGTTTGCGTTGCATGTGGGAGAGATGAAACCAACTATCATAGATTTTGGGGCTGCTTTCACTCAGCAAAATTTTGAAAGATCATGTTGTCGGAATTGGGGGTACTGGCGGCGATCCCACCGGAGTCAGCACGCCCCCAGAGTGCATTGTCTAGGTGGCTCATGGCGTGGTTTTCGGCAACATCCGATGATGAGAAAGTCGTCCTGGTCCAAGGTGTGTATGCACTATGGCTAGCCAGGAATAATGCAAGAGAAGGACAGAGGATCGAAGATGCTGCAGGAATTGCGAGAAGAGTTTTCCAGTTACTTGGGGAGTGGTGTCCATCCATGGACGAAAATGCAAGCAAGAAAACCCTGCTCCAAAGGAAAAAAATGGCAACCACGTGATGAAGGGTGGGTGAAGGCAAACGTGGACGGAGCTACGTCCAAGGACGGGGAGCTGGGAGGCGTAGGAGTGGTCCTCAGGAACCAGGAGGGCGCGTTCACGGCCGGGGCGTGCCAGGTCTACCCTCAGTGCAAGGATGTGGCGATGGTGGAGTTACAGGCATGCAAAGGGCAGCACAACTAGCTCAGGAGCTGAACATTGGAAGCCTGCATGTGGAGATGGACTCCCTGTTGGGGATCGTAGCAGAAATTTAAAATTTTCTACGCATCACCAAGATCAATCTATGGAGTCATCTAGCAACAAGAGGGAGAGGAGTGCATCTACATACCCTTGTATATCGCGAGCGGAAGCGTTCAAGAGAACGGGGTTGATGGAGTCGTACTCGTTGTGATCCAAATCACCGATGATCCTAGCGCCGAACGGACGACACCTCCGCGTTCAACACACGTACGGAGCGGAGACGTTTCCCGCGCCTTGATCCAGCAAGGAGGAGGGAGGGGTTGAGGAAGAGAGCTCCAACAGCAGAAAGACGGCGTGGTGGTGGTGGAGCAACAGTACTCCGGCAGGGCTTCACCAAGCACTTAACGGAGGAGGAGAGGTGTTGGGGAGGGGAGGGGCTGCGCCTTGGATGTGGTGTGCAGCCCTCCCCTTGCCCCTCTATTTATAGGGGAAGGAGGAAGGGGGCCGGCCCCCTCTAGATGAGATCTAGAGGGGGGGGGGGGCGGTGGCCAAGGGGAGGGGCTTGCCCCCCAAGCAAGGGGGGCGCCCCTCTAGGGTTTCCCCCCAACCCTAGGCGCATGGGCCCAAGGGGGGATGCGCCCAACCCATGGAGGGTTGGTTCCCTTTCCTCTATGGCCCATGAGGCCCTCCGAGAGAGGTGGCCCCTCCCGGTGGACCCCCGGAACCCTCCGGTGGCCCCGGTACAATACCGATATGCCCCCGAACCTTTCCGGTGACCGTATGACAACTTTCCACATATAAATCTTCACCTCCGGACCATTCCGGAACTCCTCGTGACGTCTGGGATCTCATCCGGGACTCCGAACAACATTCAGTAATCACATACAGGACTTCCTAATAACCCTAGCGTCATCGAACCTTAAGTGTGTAGACCCTACGGGTTCGGGAACCATGCAGACATGACCGAGACAACTCTCCGGCCAATAACCAACAACGGGATCTGGATACCCATTTTGGCTCCCACATGTTACACGATGATCTCATCGGATGAACCATGATGTCGAGGATTCAAGCAATCCCGTATACAATTCCCTTTGTCAATCGGTATGTTACTTGCCCGAGATTCAATCATCGGTATCCCAATACCTCGTTCAATCTCGTTACCGGCAAGTCACTTTACTCGTTCCGTAATACATGATCCCGTGACCAACTACTTAGTCACAATGAGCTCATTATGATGATGCATTACCGAGTGGGCCCAGAGATACCTCTTCGTCACACGGAGTGACAAATCCCAGTCTCGATTCGTGCCAACCCAACAGACACTTTCGGAGATACCTGTAGTGCACCTTTATGGCTACCCAATTACGTTGTGACGTTTGTTACACCCAAAGCACTCCTACGGTATCCGGGAGTTGCACAATCTCATGGTCTAAGGAAATGATACTTGACATTAGAAAAGCTCTAGCAGACGAACTACCCGATCTTGTGCTATGCTTAGGATTGGGTCTTGTCCATCATATCATTCTCCTAATGATGTGATCCCGTTATCAACGACATCCAATGTCTATGGTCAGGAAACCGTAACCATCTATTGATCAACGGGCTAGTCAACTAGAGGCTCACTAGGGACATGTTGTGGTCTATGTATTCACACATGTATTACGATTTCCGGATAACACAATTATAGCATGAACAATAGACAACTATCATGAACAAGGAAATATAATAATAACCATTTTATTATTGCCTCTAGGGCATATTTCCAACAGTCTCTACTTGCACTAGAGTCAATAATCTAGTTACATTGTGGTGAATCGAACACCCATAGAGTTCTGGTGTTGATCATGTTTTGCTCGAGAAAGAGGTTTAGTCAACGGATCTGCGACATTCAGGTCCGTATGCACTTTACAAATATCTATGTCTCCATTTTGAACATTTTCATGAATGGTGTTGAAGCGACGCTTGATATGCCTGGTCTTCCTGTGAAACCTGGGCTCCTTGGCAAGGGCAATAGCTCCAGTGTTGTCACAGAAGAGAGTCATCTGGCCCGACGCATTGGGAATAACTCCTAGGTCGGTAATGAACTCCTTCACCCAGATTACTTCTTGTGCTGCCTCCAAGGCTGCCATGTACTCCGCTTCACATGTAGATCCCACCACGACGCTTTGCTTGCAACTGCACCAGCTGACTGCCCCACCATTCAAAATATACATGTATCCGGTTTGTGACTTAGAGTCATCCAGATCTGTGTCGAAGCTAGCATCGACGTAACCCTTTACGACGAGCTCTTCGTCACCTTCATAAACGAGAAACATATCCTTAGTCCTTTTCAGGTACTTCAGGATATTCTTGACCGCTGTCTAGTGTTCCATGCCGGGATTACTTTGGTACCTTCCTACCAAACTTACGGCAAGGTTTACATCAGGTCTGGTACACAGCATGGCATACATAATAGACCCTATGGCCGAGGCATAGGGGACGGCACTCATCTTTTCTCTATCTTCTGCCGTGGTCGGGCATTGAGCCGTGTTCAATCTCATACCTTGCAATACAGGCAAGAGCCCCTTCTTGGACTGATACATATTGAACTTCTTCAATATCTTGTCAAGGTACGTACTTTGTGAAAGACCAATGAGGCATCTCGATCTATCTCTATAGATCTTGATGCCTAATATATAAGCAGCTTCTCCAAGATCCTTCATTGAAAAACACTTGTTCAAGTAGGCCTTTATGCTTTCCAAGAATTCTATATCATTTCCCATCAATAGTATGTCATCCACATACAATATGAGAAATGCTACTGAGCTCCCACTCACTTTCTTGTAAACACAGGCTTCTCCATAAGTCTGCGTAAACCCAAACGCTTTGATCATCTCATCAAATCGAATGTTCCAACTCCGACATGCTTGCACCAGCCCAAGCGTTGGAGTTTGCACACCTTGTCAGCATTCTTAGGATCGACAAAACCTTCCGGCTGCATCATATACAATTCTTCCTTAAGGAAACCATTAAGGAATGTCGTTTTGATGTCCATTTGCCATATCTCATAATCATAGAATGCGGCAATTGCTAACATGATTCGGACGGACTTCAGCTTCGCTACGGGTGAGAAAGTCTCATCGTAGTCAACCCCTTGAACTTGTCGATAACCCTTAGCGACAAGCCGAGCCTTATAGATGGTCACATTACCATCCGCGTCTGTCTTCTTCTTAAAGATCCATTTATTTTCTATGGCTTGCCGATCATCGGGCAAGTCAGTCAAAGTCCATACTTTGTTTTCATACATGGATCCTATCTCGGATTTCATGGCTTCGAGCCATTTGTCGGAATCTGGGCCCGCCATCGCTTCTTCATAGTTCGAAGGTTCACCATTGTTGTAACATCCCAAATTTTCAATTTGGAATGTTATACATAGTCATCCATGCATATCATATTTTATTCGCATTTCGTCTCGCGATCCTCAAAATCCTAAGCAACTCAAGGACCATCGGAGAGAGTTGGGGATTTCTCGGTTTTCAAATTTGATCTCTATCAAATCTTGAAAACGAGGATTTCTGGTTTTAATTATTTTCCCTCCAAAAATATTTCACACTAAAATATATGAGAGGAGATAATATGACTTCTCCAAGACAATTGAAATATTGGAGGAAAAATATTAAAACCAAATAATTGTTTTATTTGGATTTTATTGCAATTTTGTTTGCATTAGAAAAATTGCACTTTTTCCAAAACTGCATTTTAGGGCCAAGAAAATGTTCATCTCGTTCTTAATATTTTATTTAGACGGTGAAAATTTATTTTGGCATTTTTAGATTATTTATTTATTTTTTAGGATTTATTTCGGTCGGCGAAATTATTTAAAAAAGAGAGGTTCCCGCGCCGACTGGGCCTAAGGCCCAGCCGCGCCAGGCCGCCGCCGCCTTCCCCGCGAGCGCCGTCGCCGCCGACTTGGACTAGGAGTCCGAGCCAGACTCCTCTCCGCCGCCGCGTCTTGCCCCCTCCTCCAAGCCGCCCCGCCCCGCCCTTATATACGCCGCCACCCCCGCCCCCAACACCCCACCAACCACCGCGGCCCACGCCGCAGCCAAGCCGCCTGCCGCCGCGCGGCCGCCTGCCGCCTGCCGCCGCCGCCGAGCGCCGCCACCCCGTAAGCCGCCGCCCCGCCGGACCTCTCGCCGGAGGTAGCCGCCGCGCCCCGCCGCTTGTTTTTTTATAAAGACTGACCGGTTTTTTAGAATCCTAGATCCGTTTTTTTAGGATTCACCGGTTTTTCTCGGTTCTTCTATTTGGCGGACATTCGTCCGAACGATCGTTTTAACGAACGGTTCTTCGCCCGTTAGAAACAGCCAACGAATGCTCATTCGTTAGTTTGTTCGTCAGTTTTCTTTTATCGGATTTATTCCGCGATTTTCTCTGATCGCGATTTCTGATCCGATCTTAGTTTCTGTTTTTCTTTTCGCTCGTTAGTCGGAATCAGGCGATTCAAGCGCCTAGAGTTTCGTCTCGAAACCCTCTTTCCTCTTAACCAACTCAAACAATTTTTATCTACTGTAAAATTTGACCTAGTTTCAGATTAGTAAACGAAGCTTCTTTCTTTCGCCGTTTGAGTTTCGTTGCTCCATTTGATTTGATTCTTTTTGCGAACCGGAGTTCTTAATTTTAACTTTCTGGTCAACCTCTTTTGTTTGAGTTTTGCTTGTGCATCGTTGCTTGTTACTTATGAATGATATTGTTTGCTTGCGAAAGAACACCCGGAGTGCGAAACATGCTACTACGAGTCCCTAGGTTTCGCAGATCGTCAGCAAGGCAAGTAACACTTTGATCATATCCCTTTTATCACCCAGTTTTTATGCATTAGTCTCAATCCTGAAACATTGCATGATTAGGATGTTATTAACTTGTGGGTTGGGAAGTAGTCGATGAGGTAGAACCTATTGCCCTGTTACATTCAAACCCTTGGGAGTTACTCTACGGGTTGCTAATATATACTATGCTATGCTATGCTTGTAGACGTGGTTTGGGTTTGAGTGAAATACATGACATATGTGAGCTTGTTAATTAATGGTTCAACTTAAGGTGGAAACTTAATCAAACACCTGGGTGGATTGAGGCACCTGGAGTACCCAGTGTTGCCTGTATTTTTTTGGAAATCATGGAGTACCGTTGTGATCTTCCTATGGACCGCCACCCAGGCTCAAAGGGAACTAAGATGATACATGCTAGAAACTTCCGTGTGCAGCCACAAGCTATTATGGGCTCTAGCATAGTTGAGTAAGTTATGTGAAGCTCTTGAAGAGGCAGATCAGCAGATAGTGGGATGTAGGTTTGGTATGGTCTGTCCGGAGTAGAGAGTTAATGTTTCTGAAAGACTGTGTCTCGGTCATCCGTTTCTCAAACACCATGTAGTGCGAGAAATCAAACGGAGGCGATCGAGTCTTGTGGGGAAAAGTGCAACCTCTACAGAGTGTACAAACTAATCATGGTTAGCCGTGTCCCCGGTTATGGACAATTCTTGAGTATCTAGTACTTGGATTATCACATGTATCTCATCACTCTTAATTAATATTGTTGGGTTGTTAATCACTTTAATTGGGATTGAGTTGGAGGAACCTTCTCAATGATGTTTCAACTACCATGATAGTTAAAATAAAATCTATTCCTTTGTTGTAGGGAAAAATTGGCTTTTCACAAAACTGTAACCATAGAGCTTTCCACCAGCCAAATATGCATGTAGTGATAGCATTATTCTGTTCTTGCTCTACTGTGTTACATTGCCAGCATATTCCATGTGCTGACCCATTTTCGGGCTGCAACGTATTATGTTGCAGACTTTTCAGACGAGGAGTAAGGTTCGTTAGGTCGTTGCCGTGCAGCTCAGCTATGCCGTTGGAGTTGATGGACTCACTTTATCTTCCAAGCCTTCCGCTGTTATCGTATTAGATGGCCTTAAGCCATATTATTGTAATAAGTTCTCTCTTGAGACATTCGATGTAATAAGTGTGTGATTGCTACTCTGTTATAAATCCTTCGAGTACTGTGTGTGTCAGCATTACCGATCCAGGGATGACACTGAAGCACAGAGACTTGACCATCTGAGGTCGTGTCGCTACAAGATGGTATCAGAGCACACGCTGAGTGTAGGACACGACCACTAAGATAAACCCTAGGTCACACCTCTCTTCTCATTTCTGACTCCTCTCCATTTTCTACTCTTTAGGATGACGGAGATGAAGAACAAGTTTGCATAACCGGATGAAGACACACCTTTTGGACGTCACTTGAAGGAAGTCACCAGGTACCTGAACATTGGAATACCAAGTTTCACCGGGACATACAACGCCACTTTACCTGAAGAGGAGCGCTGGAGGATACAAGTACAAGTTCCAGGAAGGACGTTCTCGCCAACTTCTAAACCCATAGAGTTTTCTTTGGAAGCACCCACCTGGAGTCTTGGCAAGAGCATGGCAGCCCACATTACCATTGGACGCATTGGAGAATTTTACAACAGGGAACTTAAGGACACTATTTACCAAATATGTGGGCGCTGAGACGAGCAATGGGAAGTAATCAGCACCAGGAAGGATAGATCCATTGCAGCTTTCATCCAGGAGTTAAACCAGCACATCCGACGTCAGGAAAACCAGATGTGTGCGGACATGATGGACTTGAAGAAGGCGAAGACTAGGATCATTGAGCTGGAGGAAGAACTCAAGTTTACACACGATGGATATGAGGAGGAAATCAAGACACTACTAGAGAAGAATGACGACTTAGTCAAGAAGATCGGAGTATTCATGGGAGGACCAGCACCAATAGAAGAAGAAGAACCCAAGGAGATATGCCCCGAGGACTACATCATCATCGACGACACCGATTCTGATCCTAGTAATGATGACTTTGAAGACGAAGCTGGAGCAGACATCATGGAGTCTTCCATCGATCAAAATTTCTAGATGACTACCATATATCAGTAGTATTCCCCCATGTATTTAGTAGTAGTTGAGCACTTGTGCGATAGTTCTAGATCGTTTGTATGCCCTTGCTTGATTGATCGAGTGAAATGATTGTGTTTGTCTCATGTGCATATGGGTAGTGTTTTCTCATTAGACCCCTTCTCTATTCTAATCTCTTCCATCTAAACCCTCAGATGCCTCCGAGACGTGACACCGGTTTTGCCTTCCCACCGGAGCTCACCCAGTTAATCCAACAGCAGAATACCTTGATGCAATTGCTAGTTCAGAATTAGGGCAACAACAACAACAACCCGCCGCCCGTGGACAACCTAGCCCGTTTTCTAAGGCTACAGCCGCCGGTGTTTTCCAATAGCACCAAGCCCATAGTTGCGGACGATTGGCTACGCCGTATTGGAAGGGAGTTGACCACCGCAGGTTGCATAGATGCTGAGAGAGTGCGCTTTGTCGCACATCAATTGGATGGACCAACAGCCTCATGGTGGGAGAATTACATAGCCACTTTCCCTATAGCCAATGTCACTTGGGACCAGTTTCAGCAAGCTTTCCGCACAGCCCATGTCTCCACTGGAGCTATGCAAATGAAGAAGCGGGAGTTCCACAACTTACGCCAGGGGAACCGTACTGTGGCTCAGTACGTGGATGAGTTTAGCAAGTTATCTCGCTATGCCCCTGATGATGTGGCCACAGATGCAGCGAAACAGGAGAAGTTTATGGAAGGGCTGAATGATGAGATGAGTATACAGTTGATGGTAGCAACCTTCAACAACTACCAGGAGTTGGTAGATAAGGCTCTTATGATTTAAGGGAAGCAGCAGCAGATTGAGAGCCGCAAGAGAAAGTATGGACAAGGGAAGTATATCTCTGGAGCTCAGCAGAAGCCTCGCCTAACCCCGAACTCGGGAGGACTTGTTCATAACCATGGAGGTCACAACCACACTGGAGGAGGATCGCATAACCACAATGGATCTAAGAATGGGAATGGGAATGTAACCAACAATAATCATAACCGCCCCAACCCAGCCACACCCGCCAAAAGGGACTTAGGTCATGTTACTTGTTTCAAGTGCGGGAAGACTGGACACTACGCCATGGAGTGCCCTGAAGGAAAGAATGGAAATGGAAATGGGAGCGCTGGGAAGAAGCCAAATCCATTCAACAAAGGACAAGTGAACCATGTTAACATGGAGGAGGTTGAAGAGCAGCCGGACGCGGTAATAGGTAAGTTTATGGTTAAGTCATTTACCGCTCTTGTTCTTTTCGATACTGGTGCATCGCATTCATACATATCAAGGGGATTCGTGGACAAGTTTAAGCTACCCAACCCAGACCCTTAGGACCCCTCTTTTAGTGAGTTCACCTGGAGCAGAGTTTATGGCTAGCCGATGGTGTGACCAGATACCCTTAACCATTGGTACACATGTTTTTCCGTCCGACCTAATTATCTTGGAGTCACAAGGATTGGATGTGATATTGGGTGTGGACTGGATGTCAAAGTTTGGAGGAAGTATTGACTCTGCTAGTAAGTCGATTTATCTCACCACTCCGGAAGGAAAAAGGATTAAGTATGTATCTAGGCATGTGCCTAGGAGGAGTCAGGTGAATGCCCTTATGGGAGTTGTTCAGGAGGAAGTGCCTGTAGTGAAGGATTACCTGGATGTTTTTCCAGAGGAGTTACCAGGCATGCCACCGGATAGAGACATTGAGTTTTTGATAGAACTATTGCCAGGTACATGACCAATATCCAAGAGACCCTATCGGATGCCCGCAAATGATCTGAAAGAAATTAAGAAACAGATCAAGGAGTTATTGGAGAAAGGATACATCTGAAGAAGTTCATCACCTTGGGGAGCCCCAGTACTTTTGGTTGAGAAGAAGGATAAATCCCTGAGGATGGTTGTTGATTATCGAGCATTAAATGAAGTGACGATTAAGAACAAGTACCCACTGCCGATGATCAACGATCTGTTTGATCAGTTGCAAGGAGCTAAAGTGTTTTCGAAGATCGATTTGCGATCAGGGTATCATCAGTTGAATATACAAGAGAAGGACATACCAAAGACAATGTTCACAACACTATATGGATTATACGAGTACACAGTCATGTCATTTGGACTGACTAACGCCCCTGCCTATTTCATGAGCATGATGAACAAGGTGTTCATGGAGTATTTGGACAAGTTTGTTGTGGTGTTTATTGATGATATTATGGTATACTCGAAGAACGAGGAGGAGCACAAGGAGCATTTATGCTTAGTTCTCGAGAAACTCAGGGAACACCAGTTGTATGCTAAGTTCAGCAAATGCGAATTTTGGTTGAAGGAAGCCGGGTTCCTTGGACATGTTATATCGGGAGAAGGTATAGCAGTAGACCCCAAGCAAAATTCAGTCAGTCACTGAATGGTTGGCACCCACTTCAGTTAGCGAGATCCGCAACTTTCTTGGACTCGCAGGATACTACAGGAGATTCATCGAGAATTTTTCCAAGATTGCAAGCCAATGACTGAACTGTTGAAGAAGGATACTAAGTTTAAATGGACAGAAGATTGCGAGGCAAGTTTCTAGGAATTGAAGAAATGCTTGACTACAGCGCCAGTGCTAACACTGCCAGATATACATAAGGAGTTCCAAGTGTACTGCGATGCCTCATGCTTAGGACTTGGATGTGTGCTTATGGAGGACGGGAGAGTTGTTTCGTATGCCTCACGACAACTGAAACCTCATGAGTTAAACTATGCCACGCATGATTTGGAGCTAGTAGCCGTAGTACATGCATTGAAGACCTGGAGACATTCCCTTATTGGAAACCATTGTGATTTGTACACAGACCAGAAGAGTTTGAAGTACATTTTCACCCAGAAGGAGCTGAACCTTCGACAGAGGAGATGGTTGGAACTTATAAAGGATTATGACATGAAGCTACACTATCATCCAGGAAAGGCCAACATCGTAGCAGACGCTTTGAGCCAGAAGAGTTATGCTAATATCCTTGAAAGCAAGGGACTGCCGAAGGAATTAGCAGAGGACATCATGGAACTTCGATTGGAGATTGTTCCTAGAGGATTTATTGCAACAATGGAGGTCCAGTCGACATTGCTGGACAAAATTCGAGAAGCTCGGAAGGATGACAAAGAGATTTCCGAGATAAAGGAGAATATGGGCAAAGGAAAGGCCAAAGGTTTTCGTGAGGATGAGCACGATACCCTATGGTTTGAGGACCAAGTTTATGTGCCCAATAACCAGGAGATCAGGAAGTTAATACTTCACGAGGCCCATGACTCACCCTACTCGATACACCCCGGAAACACCAAAATGTATCTGGATTTGAAGGAACGTTTCTGGTGGACCGGTATGAAGAAGGATATTGCTGAGTATGTCGCCGTATGTGATGTATGTCAGCGTGTGAAGGCAGAACATCAGAAGCCAGCAGGACTGTTACAGCCTATGCCAATACCCGAATGGAAGTGGGATAAACTGGCATGGACTTTATCACCGGATTTCCCAGGACCAAAGCAGGATATGATTCCATATGGGTAGTAGTTGATCGCTTGACCAAAGTAGCTCACTTCATCCGAGTGAAAACCACCTATACAAGTGCAAAGTTGGCCAAGATATATATGTCCAGGATAGTATGTCTGCATGGAGTTTCGAGGACCATCGTATCAGATCGAGGAACACAGTTTACCTCAAAGTTTTGGCACTAGTTGCAGCAGACTTTGGGAACGAGATTGGAGTTTAGTACAACATTTCACCCGCAGAAGGATGGACAAACAGAGAGAGTCAACCAAATTTTGGAGGACATGTTGAGAGCCTGTGCGCTAGATTATGGATCTAGTTGGGATGACAATTTGCCATACGCAGAGTTTTCATACGACAATAGCTATCAAGCCAGTTTGAAGATGGCCCCATTTGAAGCCCTGTATGGACGAAGGTGCAGAACACCGTTGATGTGGGACGAGGTAGGAGACCGACAGTTGTTTGGACCAGACTTGATCAAGGAGTCTGAGGAGAAGATTAAATTGATTCGTGACAGATTGAAGATTGCTCAGTCCAGGCAGAAGAGTTATGCAGACTCAAAACGCAAGGAGGTAACCTATGAAATTGAGACCGAGCATATCTCCGAGTATCACCCATGCGAGGAGTGAAACGTTTTGGAGTTAAGGGAAAGTTAGCCCCCAGATTTGTAGGACCGTATTGTATTTTGGAACGGATGGGAGAAGTTGCCTACAAGTTGGAGTTACCCGAGGGATTGTCAGGAGTTCATGACGTGTTTCACGTTTCACAGCTGAAGAAGTGTCATGCTGAGATGGCAGATGTACCGCTAAGAGATACAGTACCCCTGGAGGCGATTCAGTTGGACAGTGATTTGACTTATGAGGAGAAACCATTTAAGATTCTTGAGTTTGCCAGCAGAGTCACCCGCAGTAAGGTTATCAAGTTTTGTAAAGTTCACTGGAGCCACCATACCGAGGATGAAGCCACCTGGGAACGGGAGGATGATCTTCGCAAAGACCACCCACACCTATTTTGTAGCCAACCCGAATCTCGAGGGCGAGATTCATCTTAAGGGGGGTAGGTTTGTAACATTCCAAATTTTCAATTTGGAGTGTTATACATAGTCATCCATGCATATCATATTTTATTCGCATTTCATCTCGCGATCCTCGAAATCCTAAGCAACTCAAGGACCCTCGGAGAGAGTTGGGGATTTCCCGGTTTTCAAATTTGATCTCTATCAAAACTTGAAAACGAGGATTTTTGGTTTTAATTATTTTCCCTCCAAAAAAATTTCACACTAAAATATATGAGAGGAGATAATATGACTTCTCCAAGATAATTGAAATATTGGAGGAAAAATATTAAAACCAAATAATTGTTTTATTTGGATTTTATTGCAATTTTGTTTGCATTAGAAAAATTGCACTTTTTCCAAAACTGCATTTTAGGGCCAAGAAAATGTTCGTCTCGTTCTAAATATTTTATTTAAATGGTAAAAATTTATTTTGGCATTTTTAGATTATTTATTCATTTTTTAGGATTTATTTCGGTCGGCAAAATTATTTTTTAAAAAAAAGAGGTTCCCGCGCCAACTGGGCCTAAGGCCCAGCCGCGCCAAGCCGTCGCCGCCACCTTCCCCGCGAGCGCCGCCGCCGCCGACTCGGACTAGGAGTCCGAGCCGGACTCCTCTCCGCCGCCGCGTCTTGCCCCCTCCTCCAAGCTGCCCCGTCCCGCCCTTATATACGCCGCCACCCCCGCCCCCAACACCCCACCACACCACCACCGCCCGCGCCGCAGCCAAGCCGGAGCCGCCGCCGCCTGCTGCCGCCACCGCAGTCCGTGCCGCCGCCGAGCACCGCCGCCCCCTAAGTCGCCGCCCCACCGGACCTCTCGCCAGAGGTAGCCGCCGCGCCCCGCCGCTGGTTTTTTTATAAAGACCGACCGGTTTTTTAGAACCCTAGATCCGTTTTTTAGGATTCACCGGTTTTTCTCGGTTCTTCTATTTGGCGGACGTTCGTCCGAACGATCGTTTTAACGAACGGTTCTTCGCCCGTTAGAAACAGCCAACGAACGCTCGTTCGTTAGTTTGTTCGTCAGTTTTCTTTTATCGGATTTATTCCGCGATTTTCTCTGATCGTGATTTCTGATCCGATCTTAGTTTCTGTTTTTCTTTTCGCTCGTTAGTCGGAATCAGGCGATTCAAGCGCCTGGAGTTTCGTCTCGAAACCGTCTTTCCTCTTAGCCAACTCAAACAAGTTTTATCTACTGTAAAATTTGACCTAGTTTCAGATTAGTAAACGAAGCTTCTTTCCTTCGTCGTTTGAGTTTCGTTGCTCCATTTGATTTGATTCTTTTTGCGAACCGGAGTTCTTAAGTTTGAAACTTCTGGTCAACCTCTTTTGTTTGAGTTTTGCTTGTGCATCGTTGCTTGTTACTTATGAATGCTATTGTTTGCTTGCGATAGAACACCCGAAGTGCGAAGCGTGCTACTACGACTCCCTAGGTTTCGCAGATCGTCAGCAAGGCAAGTAACACTTTGATCATATCCCTTTTATCACCCAGTTTTTATGCATTAGTCTCAATCCTCAAACATTGCATGATTAGGATGTTATTAACTTGTGGGTTGGGAAGTAGTCGATGAGGTAGAACCTATTGCCCTGTTACATTCAAACCCTTGGGAGTTACTCTACGCGTTGCTTATATATACTATGCTATGCTATGCTCGTAGACGTGGTTTGGGTTTGAGTGAAATACATGACAGATGTGAGCTTGTTAATTAATGGTTCAACTTAAGGTGGCAACTTAATCAAACATCTGGGTGGATTGAGGCACCTGGAGTACCCAGTGTTGCCTGTATTTTTTGGAAATCCCGGAGTACCCGTGTGATCTTCCTATGGACCGCCACCCAGGCTCAAAGGGAACTGAGATGATACATGCTAGAAAATTCCGTGTGCAGCCACAAGCTATTATGGGCTCTAGCATAGTTGAGTAAGTTACGTGAAGTTCTTGAAGAGGCAGGTCAGCAGGTAGTGGGATGTAGGTTTGGTATGGTCTATCCGGAGTAGAGAGTTAATGTTTCTGAAAGACTGTGTCTCGGTCATCCATTTCTCAAACACCATGTAGTGCGAGAAATCAAACGGAGGCGATCGAGTCTTGTGGGGAAAAGTGCGCAAACCTCTGCAGAGTGTACAAACTAATCATGGTTAGCCGTGTCCCCGGTTATGGACAATTTTTGAGTATCTAGTACTTGGATTATCACATGTATCTCATCACTCTTAATTAATATTGTTGGGTTGTTAATCACTTTAATTGGGATTGAGTTGGAGGAACCTTCTCAATGATGTTTCAACTACCATGATAGTTATTCTATTCCTCTGTTGTAGGGAGAAATTGGCTTTTCGCAAAACTGTAACCATAGAGCTTTGCACCAGCCAAATATGCATGTAGTGATAGCATTATTCTGTTCTTGCTCTACTATGTTACATTGCCAGCATATTCCATGTGCTGACCCGTTTTCGGGCTGCAACATATTATGTTGCAGACTTTTTAGACGAGGAGTAAGGTTCGTTAGGTCATTGCCGTGCAGCTCAGCTATGCCGTTGGAGTTGATGGACTCACTTTATCTTCCAAGCCTTCCGCTGTTGTCGTATTAGATGGAATTAAGCCATATTATTGTAATAAGTTCTCTCTTGAGACATTCGATGTAATAAGTGTGTGATTGCTACTCTATTATAAATCCTTCGAGTACTGTGTGTGTCAGCATTACCGATCCAGGGATGACACTGAAGCACAGAGACTTGACCATCTGAGGTCGGGTCGCTACAATTGTCTAACAACATGATTTCCAGGACAGGGTTGCCGTACCACTCTGGTGTGGAACATGTCCTTGTGGACCTACGAAGTTCAGTAGCAACTTGATCTGAAGTTTCATGATCATCATCATTAACTTCCTCTCTAGTCGGTGCAGGCACCTCAGGAACATTTTCTTGAGCTGTGCCACTCTCCGGTTCAAGAGGCAATACTTCATCAAGTTCTACTTTCCTCCGACTTATTTCTTTCGAGAGAAACTCTTTCTCTAGAAAGGATCCATTCTTGGCAACAAAGATCTTGCCTTCGGATCTGAGGTAGAAGGTATACCCAATAGTTTCTTTAGGGTATCCTATGAAGACGCATTTTTTCGATATGGGTTCGAGCTTTTCAGGTTTAAGTTTCTTCACATAAGCATTGTATCCCCAAACTTTTAGAAACGACAGATTAGGTTTCTTACCAAACCACAATTCATACGGTGTCGTCTCAACGGATTTCGACAGAGCCCTATTTAAAGTGAATGCGGCAGTCTCTAAAGCATAGCCCCAAAATGAGAGTGGTAGATCGGTAAGAGACATCATAGATCATACCATATCCAATAGAGTGCGATTACGATGTTCGGACACTCCATTACGCTGAGGTGTTCCAGGCGGCGTGAGTTTTGAAACTATTCCACATTTCCTTAAGTGTGTGCCAAATTCGTGACTCAAATATTCTCCCCCACTATCTGATCGTAAAAACTTGATTTTCCTGTCACGTTGATTCTCAACCTCACTCTGAAATTCCTTGAACTTTTCAAAGGTCTCAGACTTGTGTTTCATTAAGTAGACATGCCCATATCTACTCAAGTCATCAGTGAGGGTGAGAACATAACGATAGCCACCGCGAGCCTCAACACTCATTGGACCGCACACATCAGTATGTATGATTTACAATAAGTTGGTTGCTCGCTCCATTGTTCTGGAGAACGGGGTCTTGGTCATTTTACCCATGAGGCATGGTTCACACGTGTCAAATGATTCGTAATCAAGAGACTCCAAAAGTCCATCTGCATGGAGATTTTTCATGCGTTTGACACCAATGTGACCAAGGCGGCAGTGCCACAAGTATGTGGGACTATCATTATCAACCTTACATCTTTTGGTATTCACACTATGAATATGTGTAACATCACGTTCGAGATTAAATAAGAATAAAACATTGACCAGCGGGGCATGACCATAAAACATATCTCTCATATAAATAGAACAACCATTATTCTCAGATTTAAATGAGTAGCCATCTCGTATTAAACGAGATCCTGATACAATGTTCATGCTCAAAGCTGGCACTAAATAACAATTATTGAGGTTTAAAACTAATCCCGTAGGTAAATGTAGAGGTAGCGTGCCGACGGCGATCACATCGACCTTGGAACCATTCCCGACGCGCATCGTCACCTCGTCCTTCGCCAGTCTCCGCTTATTCCGCAACTCCTGTTTTGAGTTACAAATATGAGCAACCGCACTGGTATCAAATACCCAGGAGCTACTATGAGTACTGGTAAGGTACACATCAATAACATGTATATCACATATACCTTTGGTGTTTCCGGCCTTCTTGTCCGCTAAGTACTTGGGGCAGTTCCACTTCCAGTGACCACTTCCCTTGCAATAAAAACACTCAGTCTCAGGCCTGGGTCCATTCTTTGGCTTCTTCTCGGCAGCTTGCTTACCGGGCGCAGCAACTCCCTTGCCGTCCTTCTTGAAGTTCTTTTTACCCTTGCCTTTCTTGAACTTAGTGGTTTTATTCACCATCAACACTTGATGTTCCTTTTTGGTTTCCACCTCTGCTGATTTCAGCATTGAATATACCTCAGGAATGGTCTTTTCCATCCCCTGCATATTGAAGTTCATCACAAAGCTCTTGTAGTTAGGTGGGAGCGACTGAAGGATTATGTCAACGACCGCATCATCCGGGAGATTAACTCCCAGCTGAGACAAGCGGTTGTGCAACCCAGACATTTTGAGTATGTGCTCGCTGATGGAACTACTGTCCTCCATCTTACAACTATAGAACTTGTCAGAGACTTCATATCTCTCGACCCGGGCATGAGCTTTAAAAACCATTTTCAGCTCTTGGAACGTCTCATATGCTCCGTGTTGCTCGAAATGCTTTTGGAGCCCCAGTTCTAAGCTATAAAGCATGCCGCACTGAACCAGGGAGTAATCATCAACACGGGACTGCCAAGCATAACGTCTTGGTTTGCTGGGACTGGTGCTTCACCTAGCGGTGCTTCAAGGACATATACTTTCTTGGCAGCTATGAGGATGATCCTCAAGTTCTGGACCCATTCCGTATAGTTGCTAGCATCATCTTTCAGCTTGGTTTTCTCTAGTAATGCGTTGAAGTTGGGGACAACATTAGCGTGGGCCATTTGATCTACAAGACATATTGTAAAGATTTTAGACTATATTCATGATAATTAAGTTCATCTAATCAAATTATTTAATGAACTCCCACTCAGATAGACATTCCTCTAGTCATCTAAGTGATACATGATCCGAGTCAACTAGGCCGTGTCCGATCATCACGTGAGACGGACTAGTCATCATCGGTGAACATCTTCATGTTGATCGTATCTTCTATACGACTCATGTTCGACCTTTCGGTCTTCCGTGTTCCGAGGCCATGTCTGTACATGCTAGGCTCGTCAAGTCAACCTAAGTGTTTTGCGTGTGTAAATCTAGCTTACACCCATTGTATGCGAATGTTAGAACCTATCACACCCGATCATCGCATGGTGCTTCGGAACAACGGACCTTAGCAACGGTGCGCAGTTAGGGGGAACACTTTCTTGAAATTATTGCGAGGGATCATCTTATTTATTCTACCGTCGTTCTAAGCAAATAAGATGTAAAACATGATAAACATCACATGCAATCAAATAGTGACATGATATGGCCAATATCATTTTTGCTCCTTTTGATCTCCATCTTCGGGGCGCCATGATCATCATCGTCACCGGCATGACACCATGATCTCCATCATCGTGTCTTTATGAAGTTGTCTCGCCAACTATTACTTCTACTACTATGGCTAACGGTTAGCGATAAAGTAAAGTAATTACATGACGTTTATGTTGACACGCAGGTCATAAATAAATTAAGACAACTCCTATGGCTCCTGCCGGTTGTTATACTCATCGACATGCAAGTCGTGATTCCTATTACAAGAACATGATCAATCTCATACATCACATATATCATTCATCACATCCTTTTGGCCATATCACATCACACGACATATGCTGCAAAAACAAGTTAGACATCCTCTAATTGTTGTTGCAACTTTTTACGTGGCTGCTATAGGTTTCTAGCAAGAACGTTTCTTACCTATGCCAAAACCACAATGTGATATGCCAATTTCTATTTACCCTTCATAAGGACCCTTTTCATCAAATCCGATCCGAATAAAGTGGGAGAGACAGACACCCACTAGCCACCTTATGCAACTAGTGCATGTCAGTCAGTGGAACCAGTCTCACGTAAGCGTACGTGTAAGGTCGGTCCGGGCCGCTTCATCCCACGATGCCGCCGAATCAAGATAAGACTTGTAACGGCAAGTAAATTGACAAAATCGACGCCCACAACAACTTGTGTTCTACTCGTGCATAGAAACTACGCATAGACCTAGCTCATGATGCCACTGTTGGGGATCGTAGCAAAAATTTAAAATTTTCTACGCATCACCAAGATCAATCTATGGAGTCATCTAGCAACGATAGGGAGAGGAGTGCATCTACATACCCTTGTAGATCGCGAGCGGAAGAGTTCAAGAGAACGGGGTTGACGGAGTCGTACTCGTCGTGATCTAAATCACCGATGATCCTAGCGCCGAACGGACGGCACCTCCGCATTCAACACACATACGGAGCGGAGACGTTTCCCGCGCCTTGATCCAGCAAGGAGGAGGGAGAGGTTGAGGAAGAGAGCTCCAACAGCAACACGACGGCGTGGTGGTGGTGGAGCAGCAGTACTCCAGCAGGGCTTCGCCAAGCTCTTAACGGAGGACGAGAGGTGTTGGGGAGGGGAGGGGCTGCGCCTTGGATGTGGTGTGCAGCCATCCCCTTGCCCCTCTATTTATAGAGGAAGGAGGAAGGGGGCCGGCCCCTCTAGATGAGATCTAGAGAGGGGGGCGGCGGCCAAGGGGAGGGGCTTGCCCCCTGAGGGAGTCCTGGATTAGGGGGTGTTCGGGTAGCCGAACTATACCTTCAGCCGGACTCCTGGACTATGAAGATACAAGATTGAAGACTCCGTCCCGTGTCCGGATGGGACTTTCCTTGGCGTGGAAGGCAAGCTTGGCGGTGCGAATATTCAAGATCTCCTACCATTGTAACCAACTCTATGTAACCCTAACCCTATCCGGTGTCTATATAAACTGGAGGGTTGTAGTCCGTAGGAGATCAACTCCGTAGACAACAATCATACCATAGGCTAGCTTCTAGAGTTTAGCCTCCTTGATCTCGTGGTAGATCTACTCTTGTACTACCTATATCATCAATATTAATCAAGCAGGACGTAGGGTTTTACCTCCATCGAGAGGGCCCGAACCTGGGTAAAACATCGTGTTCCCTGCCTCCTGTTACCATCCGGCCTAGACGCACAGTTCGGGACCCCCTACCCGAGATCCGCCGGTTTTGACACCGACATTGGTGCTTTCATTGAGAGTTCCTCTGTGCCGTCACAATCAGGAAGGATGCCTCCTCCCGTCTTTAAAGATGGCGCCGTTGCTAAGGGAGCCTTGGCTGTCGGCCAAACTCTCCGGTTAGGTGGTTTCCTCATGACCGCCTGTTCGGCTGTTGCGCCGACGGTGACCTCTTGGATCATCAAAAGCAACTTACACGTCAGCTCGGAGCTCATCGAGTAGCTAGATCCAATGGAGCTCTCTTCCGTAAACGAGCTCTTGGATCACATCGCCACCCTGGGGGTCGCTACGGATTACGACCAGGTTGGGCTTAAACCCTATCTAAGAGAAATTAACTCTCCCCAAGCCACCCACCATGTTGCCGTGGTAGAGGCGCAGTGCGGCGACCCTTCATCTATTTTAAGGACTAGCTACGTCCGAATTCCCGACCCCTCCAAGCCGGATACCCGTGAAGGGGAGGATGTAACTCAAGACCTGAGCTTAGGATCAGGCAACGGGCCAGATTCATTGGACAACACCCAAGAATCCGAACTTCGGAGTTCGGAAACTCTTCGGCCTCCGAATCTTGGATTGGGTGAGGTTTCAGATTCAACGACACTCGCCTACCCGATCATAAGCGATCTCTCCCAAATCAGGCAGAGGCCCGAGGAAACAGTACATCATTACTGGGCCAGATTCCTCCTAGTTATGAACAGGATAAAGGATTGCCGCGAGGGAGACACAATCTCAATTTTCTGCAGTAATTGCACGGACAAGGGAATCCTCAACGCCGTAAGTCGTCGTGATATTACACGCTTCGCTGACTTGGCGTCCATAGTACAAAAATACTGTGCGATGGAAAGCGCCTAGAAAACCGAAATAAAATTTTGGGATAATTCGGCCTTGAATAGTAATCCCGTCCGAACTAAGAGGGTGCATCATCATAGGACACCCGGGATAAACACCAAAAAGCCAAAACCCTCTACAGGGCATGGAACCGTACTGGAAATATGACTTGATGGACCCTGTAGAATTCACAGTATAGAGGACGCCACACCAACTCACAGCCTTAGAGCATGTTGGATACTCCGGCAGGTGGCCAAAATCAGCGAGGACCTCTTAATTCCGGAGGCCGCAGAAAGCCAGCCCAAGGACACCAGTACCGTTCTCACAGTCTTCGAGACTTTCGCATCAAATAATGTGCGAAAAAGAACACTCCGCAGCCTCGCCGAAGTCTATCAAGTTGCAACAATAAATTCATGGAGCGACACTGCCATTACCTTCAACGCAAGTGATGAACCTAGATTCCAAACAGCCCGAGCACCAGCCGCATTGGTCCTCAGTCCCATAGTGGACGGCTTTTGCCTCACCAAGGTCCTCATGGATGGAGGCAGCGGACTGAACCTCATTTATGAGGAAACCCTTCAAAAAATGGAAATAGACTGGAACCGCGTCGAGCGAAGCAGCACATCCTTTAGAGGAATAATCCCCAGTCGGGAAGCGCGCTGCACAGGAAAATCACACTCGATGTGGTGTTCGGCATGCCGGATAATTACAGGTCCGAAGAAGTCACGTTTCAGGTGGCCCCGTTTAAGAGCGGATACCACGCTTTACTAGGGCGGGAAGCATTCACAATCTTCCAAGTAATACCCCACTATGGGTACATGAAGCTTAAGATGCCCGGGCCGAACGGGATTATCACTCTAGCTAGTGATCCGGACATAGCACTCCGCGCCAAAAACAAGACGGCCGCATTAGCCCTTGAGGCACTATCCGAAGCCTTAGCGGCCGAGGAACTGACTGCGCTGTGCTCCATGGTTAACAGGGATGATGTGATACTCGACAAGAGATCCAAATCCACATTCTTCAAGCCAGCTGATGAAATAGTCAAATTCCAGGTCCATCCAACGGACCCCAATAAAACAGCTTCCATCGGGCACGACTGAACCCTGATGCAGACGCCGCACTGCGAGAGTTCCTACGAGAGAACTGGGACATCTTCGCCTGGCACCCTTCAGACATGCCAGGGATCCCACGCAGGCTGGCCGAACACAGCTTAAATATCCTAAAAGGATTTAAACCTGTCAAACAAGCCCTTCGGTGTTTTTCCGAACCCAAGAGACAGGCTATGGGAGAGTAGCTAGCCAAGCTATTGGAAGCCGGATTCATCAGAGACATAAAACATCCGGACTGGCTAGCAAACCTGGTGATGGTACCAAAGAAGGATAAATCCTGGCGCCTGTGTGTCGATTTTAAAGACCTTAACAAGGCTTGCCCAAAGGATCCCTTCCCCCTCCCCCGTATCGATCAAATTATCGATGCCACGCAGGACACGATTCGTTGTGTTTCCTCGACGCATACTCCGGTTACCATCAAATCAAGATGGCAGAATCAGACCAAGCTGCAACAGCATTCATCACACCATACGGCCCATTCTGCTTCAACACAATGCCCTTCGGGCTGAAAAACGCCGGCGCAACATATTAGCGCATGATCCAGACATGTCTGGCACACCAGATCGGCAAAACAGTGGAGGCGTATGTGGATGATGTGGTCGTCAAATCAAGACATGTTGAATCCCTAGTAGACGACTTGAGGCTTACATTCGATAACCTCCGAAAATATGACATCAAGCTCAACCCGGAAAAATGCGTCTTCGGTGTTCCAGCCGGAAAGCTCTTGGGCTTCATTGTATCTGGTAGAGGAACTGAAGCAAATCCAGCCAAGATTCGAGCTTTGTCACAATTGGATGTCCCAAAGGACCTTAAACAAATACAAAAATTAACCGGATGCGTGGCGGCTTTAAGCCGCTTCATCTCCCGCTTGGGAGAAAATGCGCTACCCCTTTATCGCCTCCTTCGGCGCACCGAACACTTCAAGTGGACGGCTGCCGCCACGGCCGGACTTGATGAAATAAAATCCATATTGGCAACAAACCCAGTCCTGGCAGCACCAAACACCAGCGAACCAATGTTATTGTACATTGCAGCAACACATCAAGTTGTCAGCGCAGTGCTCGTTGTCGAGCGGGAAACGGACGGACACAAATTCCCCCTTCAAAGGCCGGTCTACTACTTGTCCACTGTCCTCACTCCATGCAAATCACGGTACCCGCATTATCAAAAGATTGCATACGCGGTATTCATGGCATCCCGGAAGCTACGACACTACTTTCAGGAGTGTTCCATAACAGTAGCCTCGGAAGTACCACTCAACGATATCATCAAAAACCACGATGCAATGGGCCAGATTGCAAAATGGGCCATCGAGCTTCTCCCGTTCGATATAACCTATAAGCCACGGCGAGCTATTAAATCACAAGTTTTGGCCGACTTCGTCGCAGAATGGACGGAGGCCAAGCTCCCTAAAGAGTACGGCACATATTCAAACTGGATTATGCATTTCGACGGCTCCAAAATGTTGGCCGGACTGGGGGCTGGCGTCGTCCTGACGTCCCCCACAGGAGACACAGTCCAATATGTGCTCCAGATCATGTACACGGATTCCAACAATGCAGCCAAATATGAGGCCCTCCTACATGGCCTCCAGATAGCAGTATCCATGGGTATCCAGCGCCTAGAGGTACGCGGGGATTCAAACCTCACAATATCCCAAATAAATGGAGACTTCGATGCCAAGGACCCAAAAATGGCAGCTTACTGCAACGCCGTCCTAAAAATGTCAGCTCGGTTCGAAGGGCTTGAGTTTCACCATATAGCCTGAGAAAACAATCAAGCGGCGGACGTCCTAGCACGCATCGGAGCAAAACGCGATGCAGTCCCCCCAACATCTTTTTGGAAAGATTGTTCAAGCCATCTGTAGCATGGGAGGGGGAACCCGCAAACAACAGCCCGAACCCAGCCGCACCACTCGACACCGAACAATCTGACACAATTGGGGGCTCTGCCAACGAAATTACACCTTCAGCCCACGTAATAATGGCGGTTATCGCCCCATGGACAGAACCATTCCTAGCCTACCTTACTAGGCAGGAACTCCCGAAGGACCAAAACGAGGCCCGCTGCATAGTGCGGCGATCTAAAGCCTACAGAGTCCATGAGGGAGAGCTTTATAAGAAAAGCACTACCGGAGTCCTTCAAAGGTGCATCTCCGAAGAGGAAGGGCGGAACCTTCTGGCTGAAATTCATGCCGGACTCGGTGGTCACCATGCCGCTGCTCGGTCCCTTGTTAGCAAGGCTTTCCGTACAGGCTTTTATTGGCCGACGTCCCGGGCAGACGCTCAGGACCTAGTCCAATGATGCGCTGGTTGCCAACTTTTTGCCAACCAAAGCCATATGCCACCCACCACACTCCAAACTATACCCATCACCTAGCCTTTTGCGGTCTGGGGGCTTGACATGGTCGGACCCCTTAAAGGTGGAACCCATAAGAAAAAAATACTTACTGGTCATGGTGGATAAGTTCACCAAATGGATAGAAGCCAAGCCTGCTAAAACGACCTAATCCGGACCTGTGATAGACTTCATATCCGGGGTTGTACACCGTTATGGTGTCCCCCACAGCATCATAACCGATAACGGTACAAACTTTACCACCGACGAGGTAAAACTCTGGTGCAAAACATGGGCATCAAGCTCGATTATGCTTTCGTCTATCACCCACAAACCAACGGCCAGGTCGAACATGCAAATGGTCTTATCATGAGCGGCATTAAACCTAGACTAGTGCAGTCCCTCAAGGAATCTAACACGCACTGGGTAGAGGAGCTCGACTCCGTGCTATGGGGGCTGCGGACCACGCCAAATCGCACCACCGGATACACACCATTTTTTATGGTGTACGGCGCAGAAGCAGTTCGGCCCTACGACATAATTCATGACTCACCTAGAGTGCGCATGTACGAAGAAAGAGAAGCCGAGTTCGATCGGTAGGACAACTTGGACGCCTTGGAGGAGGAGCGTGATGTGGCAAAAGCCCGTTCCGCATTTTATCAACAGCAGGCCCGAAGATATCAAAGCAGAGAAGTACGGGCCAAAAATTACAATGTTGGCGAACTAGTTCTACACCTGCCGGATAAGAAAAAGGATAAACTTAAGCCCAAGTGGGAAGGTCCATTCATAATCGACCAAGTCCTGACTGGTGGGGCGTACCGCCTGCGAGATGCGTCGAACAACCGACTTGAGCCGAACCCGTGGAACGCCGCCCGTCTCCGAAGATTCTATGCCTAGCGCCGGACTCTGTGTTCGTCTCCTTCCTCTGTCCATTCTTTTTTGCATTTTTCTGTCTTACATTTCTCTCCTTCCCATTTTTTCTTTTATAGCCCTTAAAGGCTCATCTAGTGACGCGACACTCGCGCTCATTAAACCTGGGGGCTTCTTTAACAGAAGCTTATTTATACGGGCTTCACGCCCAACACATGCGTCAAGCTTTCGCATGTACCTTTTTCTTCACCATTATATGCATCGATATGACTTAAGTTTTGGCCAAGCTGGGTTGCCTGGCTCCTGTGCTTACCCCTACGTTCCCGATTGTTCAGCTAGGCGGTAAAGGGAGCACCTCTGCGATTGTTACTGCCGGTCAGTCGGACGTGTACCTCAGACTGGGTGAAGTCGAAAGCTAGCGTTCTTAAGGGAATATTCAGTCGGTGAAATAAAAGATGATCTTTTTACTCATTTTATGCGCCCCCAGATGCTTTTTTTTCTGCGCCTCTTCACGCAGTCCGGACATGCACCTTAGGGCATGCCTCCCAGCGAAAGGAACCCTTAACGGAACTATTCTCTTTGGAAGATGTTTCTTACTAACCATGTAATATAACATAACTAGTTGGGCACTTGTCTGATAAAGCACTGATGACCCCTACGCCTGGTCTCCACGCATACCCCGGTTCTTATATAACTGCTAGGGTATTCGGACACACTCCGGACCGTCAGGTCCCGAGGTTGAAGCGAAAAGGTCGGCAACGACAAACGATCTACAATCCGGCTAGAAGGCATTACATATGTCAATTCAAAATTACACAGTCATTCTGACTGATTGTATTCCTCTTCTATACCATCTAACAGGCTGTCTAATTTACAGTCCTGCTGGGAATACTTCGCGGCCAACTCTACTTGGCCGTATACTAAGCTTACAGGGATCTCCTTCCCGTCAGGCCCCACTGGTCCGACCTCAGCCATGTGGTTTGGGTCAGACTTCGTAAAACGGGTCTTCACCATGGCCCAGGCCTCCCTAGCGCCTTGTCGGCAGGCCGATATCTTCCACAACCGGAAGCGCCGCCGAGCTCCCTTCAGCTTCTCCGCAAGCTCTCCAAGGCCCTCGGGCACGGAGTGGGCAGGCCATAAGGCTTGGGCAATACCTCGCATCCCCTGCCGAATTCGCTCGTGCAGTTGCAAGAGTTCGGGAAGAAGGTCACCCGTTGAACCGGGCATCTCCTCTGCAGGACGACCTGTGAGCATACCTGCAGACATTACTCTGTTAGTCGACTTCCTCGCCGAACTTTTTTTTCAAAGTTCGTTCAAGCACTTACTAAATATGCCGCGTCAAAGCCGCTGATTCTCCTTCGTGGAGTCCGACAGCTGGCCACGAACATCTTTAAGTTCGACGTCCAGCTTCGTGTTGGCATCCTGAAGATCATTCTTCTCCTGCCTCACCTTTGTCAACACACTCTCACCGGCCTTTAGCCGGCGTAAGAGTTGTTGCTTGTCCGGATCGAGTCCGGCGCCATCTGCAATATGATCTGTCAGATTTGCATCCGCACCGCATAATACTAATCTTTCAAAGTGTATCTTACCTGAGGGGGTCTCTTTGGGCTCCCCTGCTGCGGCTAGTGCGGCCTCTAGTTGGGCCTTGCACTTTTCCAGCTCCTGGGACAGTACGGTATTCTTTTCTGTAAGAACTTGCATATTAAATGATCCTTAAATCAGTTGCTCTAACTACTTCAAGTCTCGGGGGCTACTGGCATATATATATACTTAACCAAAATTTTCTTACCCGTATGTCTTTTACATACTGCTCCGTGGCTCTGGCTAAACCATTTTGAGCGGCACGGAGGTACGCATCTCCCGAATTAAAGGCATCTAAAGCCTCTTGGGAGAAACAAGCGTCGCGTAGAACTGTCCGGCGACGCCTGTGGTTCATGGAACTCTCCACTTCAGAATTTGTTGCAGACAGCCTGTCCTCATCCTCTGTCGGAGGAGCATCCGGTGCGCGCCTTGTGCTCGCCTCCGCTTCCTGGCCAGACGTTGGAGCCTGGCTGGTGGAGGCGCGATTGGCAACCTCTCCGGATGTAGTCCGGCGAGGTCTCTTCGTTCTGAAGATAGCACGATCATTAATATGCCCTGACAGAATAACTCCAGGGAAACAAAGGGTGCGCTATACCTTTGAGTCGGCATCTCAGTCCGGACTACATTCCTTTTTGCCCCACGGGGCCCTGCGGCCCCTCGTTAACTAGCCGCCGCAGGTTCGGCCTCCTGCCTCAGAAATCTCCCCTGCAAAACATGGTTGTCATCAGAAACACCGGAATACATGAGAGTGGAATCTCTTTTAAGGGAATGGGACTCCGGTTTCCGTCACCTGGGAGGCCGGGATTAACCCTGGGTAATCCGCCGTAATGGCCACCAAGGTATCGTCCTTACTTAGCTGATAGAACACCCCATCAATAAGCTCCACCGATATGTCCGGATCCTCTTCGGAGTCTGGATTGAGGGACCGTTCTGGGTCCTCGGGCTGTGGAGGACGGCTGTTTATATCCTTTACCTCCTGTCGCAGTTCCTGCATTGAAATCATTAGACTACCTATCTAACCGTGGGAGTATAAAACAAACGGGCAAGCACAATTGTTCACTTACCCAACTTGGAGGATCGTACATACTGAATCCGGCCTGCGGATTGACGCGGAGGAATTCCTCCTTTTCTCCCTTGTACAAAGAGGATAAGATCTTTACTAAGGCGGCGGCTGAGGCCGGCCCCTTACGACCGTAACGGGTGGCGTCATCCTCCCCGTTGAAATCCCACATGGGGTGGCCTCTATATTGAAGCGGCTGCACCCCCCGCATAATGCATGCGGCCATGACTCCAATCATGGTTAGTCCGGAATGAGCCAACAGTCTTATCTGGCCCATCAGGTAAAGGACGTCTCTGTCGCTTTCTCTTTGAGAGCTCCGTGGACGCCAGCTCAAGCGTTTCTTCAATGGGGCATTGTTGAACTCAGGGAGACCGACCCAGATAGGGTCCGGTAGCGGGACGTCATCTATGTAAAACCATTCCGAAGGCCAGTCCTCGGACGCCTTCTTCGGGGTTCCGGATAGGTATCCGGTCCCGACGATGCGCCATACTTTGGCTCCGCCCACTTGGTAGATAGACCCCTCTTGAGAATGGGGCACCAGGCAGAATAACCTCTTCCACAGCGTGAAATGAGCCTCAACGCCTAAAAATAGCTCGCAAAGGGCAACGAAACCCGCGATATGTAATACGGAGGCGGGCGTGAGATTGTGCAGCTGGAGACCGTAAAACTTCAGAAGCCCGCGGAGAAATGGATGAATTGGAAATCCCAGTCCCCTTATTAGATAGGGGACGAGGCACACCCGCTCTCCTTTAGAAGGATTGGGGGTGCTTTCCGCTTGTTTTCCGCCATTGTAGGTGGCGAGACCAGCTCAGACCGGGACCATGTATGCCTGGGGAAGAGATCCCTTGGCCTGAAGCGACACTAACTCGCTATGCGGGATGGTGCAACTCTCCCCGTCCCCAGGTTTGGGACCGGAGGGGCGAGGGAAGGAGCTGCGACGGCTGGACATGTTGGAGTGGACCTTTGCTGGAAGCGCTCTGATGACAACTCGCGGAGAGGAGAAGATGTGGTTTGAACCTGAATCCCCATCCAGTTAAATAGGCGGCTCGTTTATATGGCTAGGGGTGTGGATGTAAAAACACCCCGGCTTTTCGCATTCGTTTGATATGTGGAAGACGGCCATTATTGGGCGTGGAAGCCAAGGAGCATTGCATTACAAAAATCGGACATTATTCCTACAGGTACATAGGATTGGGAGAAGAACCCGCCTTGCAATGCCGAACAATCTGCGCGCCGGACTTATCGTCATTGAAGCCTGGTTCGGGGGCTACTGAGGGAGTCCTGGATTAGGGGGTGTTCGGGTAGCCGAACTATACCTTCAGCCGGACTCCTAGACTATGAAGATACAAGATTTAAGACTCCGTCCCGTGTCCGGATGGGACTTTCCTTGGCGTGGAAGGCAAGCTTGGCGGTGCGAATATTCAAGATCTCCTACCATTGTAACCGACTCTATGTAACCCTAACCCTATCCGATGTCTATATAAACTGGAGGGTTGTAGTCCGTAGGACATCAACTCCGTAGACAACAATCATACCATAGACTAGCTTCTAGGGTTTAGCCTCCTTGATCTCGTGGTAGATCTACTCTTGTACTACCTATATCATCAATATTAATCAAGCAGGACGTAGGGTTTTACCTCCATCGAGAGGGCCTGAACCAGGGTAAAACATCGTGTTCCCTGCCTCCTATTACCATCCGGCCTAGACGCACAGTTCGGGACCCCCTACCCGAGATCTGCCGGTTTTGACACCGACACCCCCAAGCAAGGGGGGGGCGCCCCCTCTAGGGTTCCCCCCCCCCAACCCTAGGCGCATGGGCCCAAGGGGGGATGTGCCCAGCCCATGGAGGGCTGGTTCCCTTTCCTCTACGGGCCATGAGGCCCTCCGAGAGAGGTGGCCCCTCCGGGTGGACCCCCGGAACCCTCCGGTGGCCCCGGTACAATACCGATATGCCCCCGAACCTTTCCGGTGACCGTATGACAACTTTCCACATATAAATCTTCACCTCCGGACCATTCCGGAACTCCTCGTGACGTCCGGGATCTCATCTGGGACTCCGAACAACATTCGGTAATCACATACAGGTCTTCCTAATAACCCTAGCGTCACCGAACCTTAAGTGTGTAGACCCTACGGGTTCGAGAACCATGCAGACATGACCGAGACAACTCTCCGGCCAATAACCAACAGCGGGATCTGGATACCCATTTTGGCTCCCACGTGTTCCATGATGATCTCATCGGATGAACCACGATGTCGAGGATTCAAGCAATCCCGTATACAATTCCCTTTGTCAATCGGTACGTTACTTGCCCGAGACTCGATCATCGGTATCCCAATACCTCGTTCAATCTCGTTACCGGAATGTCACCTTACTCGTACTGTAATGCATGATCCTGTGATCAACCACTTGGTCACATTGAGCTCATTATGATGATGCATTACCGAGTGGGCCCAGAGATACCTCTCCGTCATACGGAGTGACAAATCCCAGTCTCGATTCGTGCCAACCCAACAGATACTTTCGGAGATACCTGTAGTCACTAGTAGAAAAAGGGTCAAACATGAAGCACATTAGTGCCGGTTTGTATTTGAGCCGACACTAATGTATACATTAGTGCCGGTTCCAACGGCTAGCCGGGCCGCTTTCATTAGTACCGGTTCGTGCCATGAATCGGTACTAATGAGAGTGGTGGCAGGATGTTGTCAGACTGGGGCCCCTCTAGCCCCTTTAGTACCGGTTCTTGGCACGAACCGGTACTAAAGGTTGTCCTACATAAACCCTTCGTCCACCCGAGCTCGCTCTGTTCTTCCCCTTTCCCCTCTCCTCTCTGTTATTCCCCTCTTCCTCTCGAGCTCATCACACATTTTGCCCAAAATTTGTCAAGATTTGAAGGCCCCCATCCATTCAAATGATCACAAAGGTTAGCAACTTTGTCCTTTCATCTCTCATTGCTAGATTAGCTCTTGCAATGCTTTATATAGTGATTAATTTGTGAGTTTAGTAATTTGGGAGGATATATATATATATATATATATATATATATATGTGCTAGTATTTGATTTATATGCAATTTTTTCTAGGAGGTCTGTGAACCGGAAATTCCAACCGACCCTATTGTCGAGAGGTTAAATTTAGTTGAAAGAGAAAACAAGTACTTGAAAGAAAAATTGAAAAGAATTGAGGGGGAGAAGATGGAATTGGAGTTGCATGTTGCTGATGTCGTCGATGATCACAAGATCAAGATGGAGAAAATGCGCTTGAAGATTAGAAAGATTAGAAAATATGCCATCGATAGTGAGGCTTGGTAGCATTATGCTGTTGGATCCATTGTTACCTTAGTTGTGATCTTGATCGTATTTGTTGTTGCATTTAAATGCTTTAGCTAGAGAGTTATTTGTTTGTTGCATTTAAGTGTTGTATGAACTTTATGTATGAACTTGTATTAATTTGGTCTATTCGGTGTTGTGTAATGAAGATGAGCCGGCAATGGATGTACGATGACCGATGCTCTCCCCAGTTCGTTGAGGGCGTGCATACTTTTCTGCTTGCGGCTGAGGCAAACAAGCGGGCGGATGGTTTTATGCCTTGTCCATGTGCTCACTATAAGAATGGTCACAATTACTCTACGTCAAGAACCATTCACGTCCACCTATTTAAGTCTGGTTTCATGCCCCACTATAATGTTTGGACCAAGCACGGAGAAAGAGGGGTTATGATGGAAGACAATGAAGAAGAAGAGGACGACGACAGCTATCCTGGCCATGGGTTCCTTGAATACGATGATACAACAATGGGGGAAGAAGCTGAGCCGGTAATGCGGGAAGAAGCTGAGCCGGCAATGCGGGAAGAAGCTGAAGAAGAGGCATCAGATGAGCCCGTTGATGATCTAGGTCGGGCCATTACCGATGCAAAGAGAAACTGCGCAAGTGATTTGGAGAAGAAGAAGTTGCAGCGCATGTTATAGGATCACAAAAAATTGTTGTACCCGAATTGCGTAGGTGACAAGAAAAAGCTGGGCACCACACTGGAATTGCTGCAATGGAAGGCAGAGAATGGTGTATCTGACAAGGGATTTGGAAACTTGCTGGTAATGACAAAGGATATGCTTCCAAAGGACAACGAATTGCCCGAGAGTACGTACGAAGCAAAGAAAGTTGTCTGCCCTCTAGGGTTAGAGGTGCAGAAGATACATGCATGCCCTAATGATTGCATCCTCTACCACGGTGAGTACGAGGATTTGAACGCTTGCCCGGTATGTGGTGCATTGTGCTATAAGATTAGCCGCGATGACCCTGGTGATGTCGAGGGCGAGCGCCCCAGGAAGAAGATTCCTGCCGAGGTGATGTGGTATGCTCCTATAATACCACGGTTGAAACATTTGTTCCAAAACAAAGAGCATGCCAAGGCGATGCGATGGCACAGAGAAGACCGTAAGAAAGACGGAAAGTTGAGAGTACCCGCTGACGGATCGCAGTGGAGAAAAATCGAAAGAAATTACGGGAAGGAGTTTGCAGATGACGCAAGGAGCGTATGGTTTGGTCTAAGCGTAGATGGCATTAATCCTTTTGGGGAGCAGAGCAGCAACCATAGCACCTGGCCTGTGACTCTATGTTTGTATAACCTTCCTCCTTGGTTGTGCATGAAGCGGAAGTTCATTATGATGCCAGTGCTCATCCAAGGCCCTAAGCAACCCGGCAACGACATTGATGTGTACCTAAGGCCATTAGTTGAAGAACTCTTACAACTGTGGAATGGAACATGTGTACGTGCGTGGGATGAGCACATGGGGGAAGAATTTGACCTAAAGGCGTTGCTGTTCTTGACCATCAATGATTGGCCTGCTCTCAGTAACCTTTCAGGACAGACAAACAAGGGATACCGCGCATGCACGCACTGTTTGGACGATGCCGACAGTATATATTTGGCTAATTGTAAGAAGAATGTGTACCTGGGACATCGTCGATTTCTTCCGAGCAGGCATCCCGTAAGAAAGAAAGGCAAACATTTCAAAGGTGAGGCGGATCACCGAACGAAGCCTCGCCACCGTACTGGTGCTGATGTACATGATATGGTCGAGGATTTGAAGGTGGTCTTTGGAAAGGGTCCTGGTGGACAACCTGTTCCGAATGACGCTGACGGACGTGCACCCATGTGGAAGAAGAAATCTATATTTTGGGACCTACCCTATTGGAAAGACCTAGAGGTCTGCTCCGCAATCGACGTGATGCACGTGATGAAGAATCATTGTGTGACCTTGCTTGGCTTCTTGGGTGTGTATGGGAAGACGAAAGATACACCTGAGGCATGAGAGAACCAGCAACGTATGCACGGAAAAGACGGCATACATCAGGGTCATGCAAGCTACGCTCTTACCAAAGAAGAGAAGGAAATCTTCTTTGAATGCCTGCTCAGTATTAAGGTACCATCTGGCTTCTCGTCGAATATAAAGGGAATAATAAACATGGCAGAGAAAAAATTCTAGAACCTAAAGTCTCATGACTGCCACGTGATTATGACGCAACTGCTTCCGGTTGCATTGAGGGGGCTTCTACCGGAAAACGTTCGATTAGCCATTGTGAAGCTATGTGCATTTCTCAATGCAATCTCTCAGAAGGTAATCGATCCAGAAATCATACCAAGGTTAGAGAATGATTTGGTGCAATGTCTTGTCAGTTTTGAGTTGGTGTTCCCACCATCCTTCTTCAACATCATGACGCACGTCCTAGTTCACCTATGCGAAGAGATTAACGTTTTGGGTCCTGTATTTCTACACAATATGTTCCCCTTTGAGAGGTTCATGGGAGTCTTAAAGAAATATGTCCATAACCGTGCTAGGCCAGAAGGAAGCATCTCCAAGGGCCGTCAAAATGAGGAGGTCATTGAGTTTTGTATTGACTTTATTCCTGACCTTAAGCCGATTGGTGTTCCTGAATCACGGCATAAGGGCAGACTGGATGGAAAAGGCACGCTAGGAGGGGAACAAATAATATGTATGGATGGACATTATCTCACTGAACCACACTACACAGTTCTATAGAATTCCGCCTTGGTGGCTCCGTATATGGATGAACACAAGAATTTTCTACGCTCCAAACACCCGGAGCATTCTGATGACTGGATTACATATGAACAAACCAGGAGTTTCGCCAGCTGGTTGCAGACACGTACCATGCATGACACCTCTATTGAAGATGACCTGTACTTGCTGTCCCAGTTACCATCTTCGAATATAATGACTTTCAAAGGGTACGAGATAAATGGTAATACATTTTACACGATTGCCCAAGATAAGAAGAGCACCAACCAAAACAGTGGTGTTCGCTTTGATGCAGAAACCAAGACGGGAAAGGAAACATATTATGGTTATATACATGACATATGGGAACTTGACTATCGACGTGGTTTGAAGGTCCCTTTGTTTCGGTGCAAATGGGTCAATATGACACGAGGTGGGGTAACGGAAGACCCGCGGAATGACAACAGTGGATCTCAACAATCTTGCGTATGCAGACGAACCATTCGTCCTAGCCAATGATGTGGCATAGGTTTTCTATGTGAAGGACATGTCTACCAAGCCAAGAAAAAGAAAAGATAAGGAAGAGAATGCATCGTACGATGAGCCAAAGCGGCACATAGTTCTTTCTGGGAAGAGAAACATCGTGGGAGTGGATGACAAGACAGACAAGTCAGAAGATTATGAAAAGTTTGATGAAATTGCTCCATTCACAGTGAATATTGACCCGAGCATCCCGTTAAATGATGAAGATTTTCCATGGTTACGGTGCAAAGGGACACACGCGAAGAAAAAGTTTCACACCAAAAGATCTGGGATGTGATCGGCTTCACTATCATCACTTTCTTCTGTGTTTCACACCCAGAAGGGAATCTCTGTAATAGTTAGGGTAGTTAATTATGTGTTTTGGCATTTGAAACGCGAAGAAATTTTATGTGCAAACAAATTCTTTCATGCCTTTACTGATTTTAAAAGTTAAGTTATTCACAAACTAGTGATTCACACTAATTTCAAATAATTCAAAATTTAAACTATTCAAATTTGAAAACTACGGGCACTAACAAAAAGTTTGTAATTTTTTGTACCTAAAGCAAAAATATTCACAAAGAAACTCTCAATGCACAAAAAAAACAACTCAAAAATAAATAAAGCAAAAAAAATAAAAAAAAACCCGCCTACTAGGCCAAAGCGGCCGGCATACGACTAGAAACCCAACCTGTTGTTGGGCCAGGATGCAGGCCCGCAAAGGCCCAGTAGGCCTACAGGGCAGCACAGAACATGTAGGCCCAGTAGGCCTGCTTTGGAGAGGAGCTCGAGAGAGCTACCGCACGGGGGTTTATATACCAGTGCGGTCCGCCCTCTGCTAGCGAGGTGGGACTAAACTTGTCGCACCGCACCTGCGCCAGCGCACCCCCTTTAGTACCGGGTCGTGGCACCAACCGGTACTAAAGGGGGGGCCTTTAGTACTGGTTGGAGCCACCACCCGGTACTAAAGGGGGTCGCTTCCCGCCGCTTGGCTTGGCCAAAATAGGCCTTTAGTACCGGTTGGTGGCTCCAACCGGTACTAAAGGCCCCTCCTATATAAACAACACTTACGAAAATTCCAGTTTCTCATCTGCTTCTTCTTCTCTGCAATGTCGCCCGCCGCGCCCCCCGTACGTCTCCATCCCTCGTCGCCGCCCCTGTCGCCGCCCCGTCCCCGTCCCCGTCATCACCGCCGCCCCGTCCTGGCCCGTCCCGCGTCGTCCCCGTCCCTGTCGTCGCCGCCCCGTACGTCCCTGTCGTCGTCGCCGCCCCGGCCCG